>NW_027139917.1:0-78397 GCF_035084215.1 Heptranchias perlo | reverse complement strand
TACCCTTTCACACACTGTACCCATCCAACTCCCCACCCTCTCTCACACACTGCACCCATCCAACTCCCCACCCTCTCACACACTGTACCCATCCAACTCCCCACCCTTTCACACACTGTACCCCATCCAACTCCCCACCCTTTCACACACTGCTACCCATCCAACTCCCCACCCTCTCACACACTGCACCCATCCAACTCCCCACACTCTTCACACACTGTACCCCATCCAACTCCCCACCCTTTCACACACTGCACCCATCCAACTCCCCACCCTTTCACACACTGCACCCCATCCAACTCCCCACCCTTTCACACACTGCACCCATCCAACTCCCCACCCTTTCACACACTGCACCCATCCAACTCCCCACCCTTTCACACACTGTACCCCATCCAACTCCCCACCCTTTCACACACTGTACCCCATCCAACTCCCCACCCTTTCACACACTGTACCCCATCCAACTCCCCACCCTTTCACACACTGTACCCATCCAACTCCCCACCCTCTCACACACTGTACCCCATCCAACTCCCCACCCTTTCACACACTGCACCCCATCCAACTCCCCACCCTCTCACACACTGTACCCCATCCAACTCCCCACCCTCTCACACACTGCACCCCATCCAACTCCCCACCCTCTCACACACTGTACCCCATCCAACTCCCCACCCTTTCACACACTGCACCATCCAACTCCCCACCCTTTCACACACTGCACCCATCCACTCCCCACCCTTTCACACACTGCACCCATCCAACTCCCCACCCTCTCACACACTGTACCCCATCCAACTCCCCACCCTTTCACACACTGTACCCCATCCAACTCCCCACCCTCTCACACACTGTACCCATCCAACTCCCCACCCTTTCACACACTGTACCCCATCCAACTCCCCCACCCTCTCACACACTGCACCCCATCCAACTCCCCACCCTTTCATCCTTTCACACACTGTACCCCATCCAACTCCCCACCCTTTCACACACTGTACCCATCCAACTCCCCACCCTTTCACACACTGTACCCCATCCAACTCCCCACCCTCTCACACACTGTACCCATCCAACTCCCCACCCTTTCACACACTGTACCCCATCCAACTCCCCACCCTCTCACACACTGTACCCCATCCAACTCCCCACCCTTTCACACACTGTACCCCATCCAACTCCCCACCCTTTCACACACTGTACCCCATCCAACTCCCCACCCTTTCACACACTGTACCCCATCCAACTCCCCACCCTTTCACACACTGTACCCCATCCAACTCCCCACCCTTTCACACACTGCACCCCATCCAACTCCCCACCCTTTCACACACTGTACCCCATCCAACTCCCCACCCTTTCACACACTGTACCCATCCAACTCCCCACCCTTTCACACACTGTACCCCATCCAACTCCCCACCCTTTCACACACTGTACCCCATCCAACTCCCCACCCTTTCACACACTGCACCCATCCAACTCCCCACCCTTTCACACACTGCACCCATCCAACTCCCCACCCTTTCACACACTGTACCCCATCCAACTCCCCACCCTTTCACACACTGTACCCCATCCAACTCCCCACCCTCTCACACACTGCACCCATCCAACTCCCCACCCTTTCACACACTGCACCCATCCAACTCCCCACCCTTTCACACACTGTACCCATCCAACTCCCCACCCTTTCACACACTGTACCCCATCCAACTCCCCACCCTCTCACACACTGTACCCCATCCAACTCCCCACCCTTTCACACACTGTACCCATCCAACTCCCCACCCGTTCACACACTGCACCCATCCAACTCCCCACCCTTTCACACACTGCACCCATCCAACTCCCCACCCTTTCACACACTGTACCCCATCCAACTCCCCACCCTTTCACACACTGTACCCCATCCAACTCCCCACCCTTTCACACACTGTACCCCATCCAACTCCCCACCCTTTCACACACTGCACCCATCCAACTCCCCACCCTTTCACACACTGTACCCATCCAACTCCCCACCCTCTCACACACTGTACCCCATCCAACTCCACACCCTTTCACACACTGTACCCCATCCAACTCCCCACCCTCTCACACACTGTACCCCATCCAACTCCCCACCCTCTCACACACTGTACCCATCCAACTCCCCACCCTTTCACACACTGTACCCCATCCAACTCCCCACCCTCTCACACACTGTACCCCATCCAACTCCCCACCCTTTCACACACTGTACCCCATCCAACTCCCCACCCTCACACACACTGTACCCCATCCAACTCCCCACCCTCTCACACACTGTACCCATCCAACTCCCCACCCTTTCACACACTGTACCCCATCCAACTCCCCACCCTTTCACACACTGTACCCCATCGAACTCCCCACCCTCTCACACACTGTACCCCATCCAACTCCCCACCCTCTCACACACTGCACCCATCCAACTCCCCACCCTTTCACACACTGTACCCCATCCAACTCCCCACCCTCTCACACACTGTACCCCATCCAACTCCCCACCCTCTCACACACTGTACCCCATCCAACTCCCCACCCTTTCACACACTGTACCCCATCCAACTCCCCACCCTTTCACACACTGTACCCCATCCAACTCCCCACCCTTTCACACACTGTACCCATCCAACTCCCCACCCTCTCACACACTGTACCCCATCCAACTCCCCACCCTTTCACACACTGTACCCCATCCAACTCCCCACCCTTTCACACACTGTACCCCATCCAACTCCCCACCCTTTCACACACTGTACCCCATCCAACTCCCCACCCTTTCACACACTGTACCCCATCCAACTCCCACCCTTTCACACACTGTACCCCATCCAACTCCCCACCCTTTCACACACTGTACCCCATCCAACTCCCCACCCTTTCACACACTGTACCCCATCCAACTCCCCACCCTTTCACACACTGTACCCCATCCAACTCCCCACCCTTTCACACACTGTACCCCATCCAACTCCCCACCCTTTCACACACTGTACCCCATCCAACTCCCCACCTTTCACACACTGTACCCCATCCAACTCCCCACCCTCTCACACACTGTACCCCATCCAACTCCCCACCCTCTCACACACTGTACCCCATCCAACTCCCCACCCTTTCACACACTGTACCCCATCCAACTCCCCACCCTTTCACACACTGTACCCCATCCAACTCCCCACCCTTTCACACACACACTGGACCCCATCCAACTCCCACCCTCTCACACACTGTACCCATCCAACTCCCCACCCTTTCACACACTGTACCCCATCCAACTCCCCACCCTCTCACACACTGTACCCCATCCAACTCCCCACCCTTTCACACACTGTACCCCATCCAACTCCCCACCCTTTCACACACTGTACCCATCCAACTCCCCACCCTCTCACACACTGTACCCCATCCAACTCCCCACCCTTTCACACACTGCACCCCATCCAACTCCCCACCCTTTCACACACTGTACCCATCCAACTCCCCACCCTCTCACACACTGTACCCCATCCAACTCCCCACACTTTCACACACTGTACCCCATCCAACTCCCCACCCTCTCACACACTGTACCCCATCCAACTCCCCACCCTTTCACACACTGTACCCCATCCAACTCCCCACCCTTTCACACACTGCACCCATCCAACTCCCCACCCTCTCACACACTGTACCCATCCAACTCCCCACCCTCTCACACACTGTACCCCATCCAACTCCCCACCCTTTCACACACTGTACCCATCCAACTCCCCACCCTCTCACACACTGTACCCCATCCAACTCCCCACACTTTCACACACTGTACCCCATCCAACTCCCCACCCTCTCACACACTGTACCCCATCCAACTCCCCACCCTCTCACACACTGCACCCATCCAACTCCCCACCCTTTCACACACTGTACCCCATCCAACTCCCCACCCTCTCACACACTGTACCCCATCCAACTCCCCACCCTTTCACACACTGTACCCCATCCAACTCCCACCCTTTCACACACTGTACCCCATCCAACTCCCACCCTCTCACACACTGTACCCCATCCAACTCCCCACCCTTTCACACACTGTACCCCATCCAACTCCCCACCCTTTCACACACTGTACCCCATCCAACTCCCCACCCTTTCACACACTGTACCCCATCCAACTCCCCACCCTTTCACACACTGTACCCCATCCAACTCCCCACCCTTTCACACACTGCACCCATCCAACTCCCCACCCTTTCACACACTGCACCCATCCAACTCCCCACCCTTTCACACACTGCACCCATCCAACTCCCCACCCTTTCACACACTGCACCCATCCAACTCCCCACCCTTTCACACACTGCACCCCATCCAACTCCCCACCCTCTCACACACTGTACCCCATCCAACTCCCCACCCTTTCACACACTGCACCCATCCAACTCCCCAACCTTTCACACACTGCACCCATCCAACTCCCCACCCTTTCACACACTGTACCCCATCCAACTCCCCACCCTCTCACACACTGTACCCCATCCAACTCCCCACCCTCTCACACACTGTACCCCATCCAACTCCCCACCCTTTCACACACTGTACCCCATCCAACTCCCCACCCTTTCACACACTGTACCCCATCCAACTCCCCACCCTTTCACACACTGTACCCCATCCAACTCCCCACCCTTTCACACACTTCACCCATCCAACTCCCCACCCTTTCACACACTGTACCCCATCCAACTCCCCACCCTCTCACACACTGTACCCCATCCAACTCCCCACCCTCTCACACACTGTACCCCATCCAACTCCCCACCCTTTCACACACTGTACCCCATCCAACTCCCCACCCTTTCACACACTGCACCCATCCAACTCCCCACCCTCTCACACACTGTACCCCATCCAACTCCCCACCCTTTCACACACTGTACCCCATCCAACTCCCCACCCTTTCACACACTGTACCCCATCCAACTCCCCACCCTCTCACACACTGTACCCCATCCAACTCCCCACCCTTTCACACACTGTACCCCATCCAACTCCCCACCCTTTCACACACTGCACCCATCCAACTCCCCACCCTCTCACACACTGTACCCCATCCAACTCCCCACCCTTTCACACACTGTACCCCATCCAACTCCCCACCCTCTCACACACTGTACCCCATCCAACTCCCCACCCTTTCACACACTGTACCCCATCCAACTCCCCACCCTTTCACACACTGCACCCATCCAACTCCCCACCCTCTCACACACTGTACCCCATCCAACTCCTCACTACTGTACCCCATCAAACTCCCCACCCTTTCACAACACTGTACCCATCCAACTCCCCCACCCTTTCACACACTGGTACCCCATCCAACTCCCCACCCTTTCACACACTGACCCCATCCAACTCCCCACCCTTTCAACACACTGTACCCCATCCAACTCCCCACACCCTTTCACACACTGCTACCCCATCCAACTCCCCCACCCTTTCACACACTGTACCCATCCAACTCCCCACCCTTTCACACACTGTACCCCATCCAACTCCCCACCCTTTCACACACTGTACCCCATCCCACTCCCCACCCTCTCACACACTGTACCCCATCCAACTCCCCACCCTCTCACACACTGTCACCCATCCAACTCCCCACACCTCTCACACACTGTACCCCATCCAACTCCCCACCCTTTCACACACTGCACCCCATCCAACTCCCCACCCTTTCACACACTGTACCCCATCCAACTCCCCACCCTTTCACACACTGTACCCCATCCAACTCCCCACCCTTTCACACACTGTACCCCATCCAACTCCCCCACCCTTTCACACACTGTACCCCATCCAACTCCCCACCCTCTCACACACTGTACCCCATCCAACTCCCCACCCTTTCACACACTGTACCCCATCCAACTCCCCACCCTTTCACACACTGCACCCCATCCAACTCCCCACCCTTTCACACACTGTACCCCATCCAACTCCCCACCCTTCACACACTGTACCCCATCCAACTCCCCACCCTTTCACACACTGTACCCATCCAACTCCCACCCTTTCACACACTGTACCCCATCCAACTCCCCCACCCTTTCACACACTGTACCCCATCCAACTCCCCACCCTTTCACACACTGCACCCCATCCAACTCCCCACCCTTTCACACACTGCACCCCATCCAACTCCCCACCCTTTCACACACTGCACCCCATCCAACTCCCCACCCTTTCACACACTGTACCCCATCCAACTCCCCACCCTTTCACACACTGTACCCCATCCAACTCCCCCACCCCTTTCACACACTGCACCCCATCCAACTCCCCACCCTTTCACACACTGCACCCATCCAACTCCCCACCCTTTCACACACTGCACCCCATCCAACTCCCCACCCTTTCACACACTGCACCCCATCCAACTCCCCACCCTTTCACACACTGCACCCATCCAACTCCCCACCCTCTCACACACTGTACCCATCCAACTCCCACCCTTTCACACACTGCACCCATCCAACTCCCCACCCTCTCACACACTGTACCCATCCAACTCCCCACCCTTTCACACACTGTACCCCATCCAACTCCCCACCCTTTCACACACTGCTACCCCATCCAACTCCCCACCCTTTCACACACTGCACCCATCCAACTCCCCACCCTTTCACACACTGCACCCCATCCAACTCCCCACCCTCTTCACACACTGCAACCCCATCCAACTCCCCACCCTTTCACACACTGCACCCATCCAACTCCCACCCTCTCACACACTGTACCCCATCCAACTCCCCACCCCTTTCACACACTGCTACCCATCCAACTCCCCACCCTTTCACACACTGTACCCCATCCAACTCCCCACCCTTTCACACACTGCACCCATCCAACTCCCCACCCTTTCACACACTGTACCCCATCCAACTCCCCACCCTTTCACACACTGTACCCCATCCAACTCCCCACCCTCTCACACACTGTACCCCATCCAACTCCCCACCCTTTCACACACTGCTACCCCATCCAACTCCCCACCCTTTCACACACTGTACCCCATCCAACTCCCCACCCTTTCACACACTGTACCCCATCCAACTCCCCACCCTTTCACACACACTGTACCCCATCCCACTCCCCACCCTTTCACACACTGTACCCATCCAACTCCCCACCCTTTCACACACTGTACCCCATCCAACTCCCCACCCTTTCACACACTGTACCCCATCCAACTCCCCACCCTTTCACACACTGTACCCCATCCAACTCCCCACCCTTTCACACACTGTACCCATCCAACTCCCCACCCTTTCACACACTGTACCCATCCAACTCCCCACCCTCTCACACACTGTACCCCATCCAACTCCCACCCTTTCACACACTGTACCCCATCCAACTCCCCACCCTTTCACACACTGTACCCATCCAACTCCCCACCCTCTCACACACTGCACCCCATCCAACTCCCCACCCTTTCACACACTGTACCCATCCAACTCCCCACCCTTTCACACACTGTACCCATCCAACTCCCCACGCCTTTCACACACTGTACCCCATCCAACTCCCCACCCTTTCACACACTGTACCCCATCCAACTCCCCACCCTTTCACACACTGTACCCCATCCAACTCCCCCACCCTTTCACACACTGTACCCCATCCAACTCCCCACCCTTTCACACACTGTACCCCATCCAACTCCCCACCCTCTCACACACTGTACCCCATCCAACTCCCCACCCTTTCACACACTGCACCCATCCAACTCCCCACCCTTTCACACACTGTACCCCATCCAACTCCCCACCCTCTCACACACTGTACCCATCCAACTCCCCACCCTTTCACACACTGTACCCCATCCAACTCCCCACCCTCTCACACACTGTACCCCATCCAACTCCCCACCCTCTCACACACTGTACCCCATCCAACTCCCCACCCTTTCACACACTGTACCCCATCCAACTCCCCACCCTTTCACACACTGCACCCATCCAACTCCCCACCCTTTCACACACTGTACCCATCCAACTCCCCACCCTTTCACACACTGTACCCCATCCAACTCCCCACCCTTTCACACACTGCACCCATCCAACTCCCCACCCTTTCACACACTGTACCCCATCCAACTCCCCACCCTTTCACACACTGCACCCATCCAACTCCCCACCCTTTCACACACTGTACCCCATCCAACTCCCCACCCTTCTCACACACTGTACCCCATCCAACTCCCCACCCTTTCACACACTGCACCCATCCAACTCCCCACCCTTTCACACACTGTACCCCATCCAACTCCCCACCCTTTCACACACTGCACCCATCCAACCTCCCCACCCTTTCACACACTGTACCCCATCCAACTCCCCACCCTTTCACACACTGTACCCCATCCAACTCCCACCCTCTCACACACTGTACCCCATCCAACTCCCCACCCTTTCACACACTGTACCCCATCCAACTCCCCACCCTCTCACACACTGTACCCCATCCAACTCCCCACCCTTTCACACACTGCACCCATCCAACTCCCCACCCTCTCACACACTGTACCCCATCCAACTCCCCACCCTTTCACACACTGTACCCCATCCAACTCCCCACCCTCTCACACACTGTACCCCATCCAACTCCCCACCCTTTCACACACTGCACCCCATCCAACTCCCCACCCTTTCACACACTGTACCCCATCCAACTCCCCACCTCTTCACACACTGTACCCCATCCAACTCCCCACCCTTTCACACACTGTACCCCATCCAACTCCCCACCCTTTCACACACTGTACCCCATCCAACTCCCCACCCTTTCAACACACTGTACCCCATCCAACTCCCCACCCTTTCACACACTGTACCCCATCCAACTCCCCACCCTTTCACACACTGTACCCCATCCAACTCCCCACCCTTTCACACACTGTACCCCATCCAACTCCCCACCCTTTCACACACTGTACCCCATCCAACTCCCCACCCTTTCACACACTGTACCCCATCCAACTCCCCACCCTTTCACACACTGTACCCCATCCAACTCCCCACCCTTTCACACACTGTACCCATCCAACTCCCCCACCCTTTCACACACTGTACCCCATCCAACTCCCCACCCTTTCACACACTGTACCCCATCCAACTCCCCACCCTTTCACACACTGTACCCCATCCAACTCCCCACCCTTTCACACACTGTACCCCATCCAACTCCCCACCCTTTCACACACTGTACCCCATCCAACTCCCCACCCTCTCACACACTGTACCCCATCCAACTCCCCACCCTTTCACACACTGTACCCCATCCAACTCCCCACCCTTTCACACACTGTACCCCATCCAACTCCCCACCCTTTCACACACTGTACCCCATCCAACTCCCCACCCTCTCACACACTGCACCCCATCCAACTCCCCACCCTTCACACACTGTACCCCATCCAACTCCCCACCCTTTCACACACTGTACCCCATCCAACTCCCCACCCTTTCACACACTGTACCCATCCAACTCCCCACCCTTCTCACACACTGTACCCCATCCAACTCCCCACCCTTTCACACACTGCACCCATCCAACTCCCCACCCTCTCACACACTGTACCCCATCCAACTCCCCACCCTTTCACACACTGTACCCCATCCAACTCCCCACCCTTTCACACACTGTACCCCATCCAACTCCCCACCCTTTCACACACTGTACCCCATCCAACTCCCCACCCTTTCACACACTGTACCCATCCAACTCCCCACCCTTTCACACACTGTACCCATCCAACTCCCCACCCTTTCACACACTGTACCCCATCCAACTCCCCACCCTCTCACACACTGTACCCCATCCAACTCCCCACCCTTTCACACACTGCACCCATCCAACTCCCCACCCTTTCACACACTGTACCCATCCAACTCCCCACCCTTTCACACACTGTACCCCATCCAACTCCCCACCCTTTCACACACTGTACCCCATCCAACTCCCCACCCTTTCACACACTGTACCCCATCCAACTCCCCACCCTTTCACACACTGTACCCCAACCAACTCCCCACCCTTTCACACACTGTACCCCATCCAACTCCCCACCCTTTCACACACTGTACCCCATCCAACTCCCCACCCTTTCACACACTGTACCCCATCCAACTCCCCACCCTTTCACACACTGTACCCCATCCAACTCCCCACCCTCACACACACTGTACCCATCCAACTCCCCACCCTCTCACACACTGTACCCCATCCAACTCCCCACCCTTTCACACACACTGTACCCCATCCAACTCCCCACCCTCTCACACACTGTACCCCATCCAACTCCCCACCCTTTCACACACTGTACCCCATCCAACTCCCCACCCTTTCACACACTGTACCGCATCCAACTCCCCACCCTCTCACACACTGTACCCCATCCAACTCCCCACCCTTTCACACACTGTACCCCATCCAACTCCCCACCCTTTCACACACTGTACCCATCCAACTCCCCACCCTTTCACACACTGTACCCCATCCAACTCCCCACCCTTTCACACACTGTACCCCATCCAACTCCCCACCCTTTCACACACTGTACCCCATCCAACTCCCCACCCTTTCACACACTGTACCCCATCCAACTCCCCACCCTTTCACACACTGTACCCCATCCAACTCCCCACCCTTTCACACACTGTACCCATCCAACTCCCCACCCTTTCACACACTGTACCCCATCCAACTCCCCACCCTTTCACACACTGTACCCATCCAACTCCCCACCCTTTCACACACTGCACCCCATCCAACTCCCCACCCTTTCACACACTTACCCCATCCAACTCCCCACCCTTTCACACACTGTACCCCATCCAACTCCCCACCGTTTCACACACTGCACCCCATCCAACTCCCCACCCTTTCACACACTGTACCCATCCAACTCCCCACCCTTTCACACACTGTACCCCATCCAACTCCCCACCCTTTCACACACTGTACCCCATCCAACTCCCCACCCTTTCACACACTGTACCCCATCCAACTCCCCACCCTCTCACACACTGCACCCATCCAACTCCCCACCCTTTCACACACTGTACCCCATCCAACTCCCCACCCTCTCACACACTGTACCCCATCCAACTCCCCACCCTCTCACACACTGCACCACATCCAACTCCCCACCCTTTCACACACTGTACCCATCCAACTCCCCACCCTTTCACACACTGTACCCCATCCAACTCCCCACCCTTTCACACACTGTACCCATCCAACTCCCCACCCTCTCACACACTGTACCCCATCCAACTCCCCACCCTTTCACACACTGCACCCATCCAACTCCCCACCCTTTCACACACTGTTACCCCATCCAACTCCCCACCCTTTCACACACTGCACCCATCCAACTCCCCACCCTTTCACACACTGTACCCCATCCAACTCCCCACCCTCTCACACACTGTACCCCATCCAACTCCCCACCCTCTCACACACTGCACCCATCCAACTCCCCACCCTCTCACACACTGCACCCATCCAACTCCCCACCCTTTCACACACTGTACCCCATCCAACTCCCCACCCTTTCACACACTGCACCCATCCAACTCCCCACCCTCTCACACACTGCACCCATCCAACTCCCCACCCTTTCACACACTGTACCCCATCCAACTCCCCACCCTCTCACACACTGCACCCCATCCAACTCCCCACCCTCTCACACACTGCACCCCATCCAACTCCCCACCCTCTCACACACTGTACCCCATCCAACTCCCCACCCTTTCACACACTGCACCCATCCAACTCCCCACCCTTTCACACACTGTACCCCATCCAACTCCCCACCCTTTCACACACTGTACCCCATCCAACTCCCCACCATTTCACACACTGTACCCCATCCAACTCCCCACCCTTTCACACACTGTACCCCATCCAACTCCCCACCCTTTCACACACTGTACCCCATCCAACTCCCCACCCTCTCACACACTTTACCCCATCCAACTCCCCACCCTTTCACACACTGCACCCATCCAACTCCCCACCCTTTCACACACTGTACCCCATCCAACTCCCCACCCTCTCACACACTGTACCCCATCCAACTCCCCACCCTTTCACACACTGTACCCCATCCAACTCCCCACCCTTTCACACACTGTACCCCATCCAACTCCCCACCCTTTCACACACTGTACCCCATCCAACTCCCCACCCTTTCACACACTGCACCCATCCAACTCCCCACCCTCTCACACACTGTACCCCATCCAACTCCCCACCCTCTCACACACTGTACCCCATCCAACTCCCCACCCTCTCACACACTGCACCCCATCCAACTCCCCACCCTTTCACACACTGTACCCCATCCAACTCCCCACCCTTTCACACACTGTACCCCATCCAACTCCCCACCCTCTCACACACTGCACCCCATCCAACTCCCCACCCTTTCACACACTGTACCCCATCCAACTCCCCACCCTCTCACACACTGTACCCCATCCGACTCCCCACCCTTTCACACACTGTACCCCATCCAACTCCCCACCCTCTCACACACTGCACCCCATCCAACTCCCCACCCTTTCACACACTGTACCCCATCCAACTCCCCACCCTTTCACACACTGTACCCCATCCGACTCCCCACCCTTTCACACACTGTACCCCATCCAACTCCCCACCCTTTCACACACTGTACCCCATCCGACTCCCCACCCTTTCACACACTGTACCCCATCCAACTCCCCACCCTTTCACACACTGTACCCCATCCGACTCCCCACCCTTTCACACACTGTACCCCATCCAACTCCCCACCCTTTCACACACTGTACCCATCCAACTCCCCACCCTTTCACACACTGTACCCATCCAACTCCCCACCCTTTCACACACTGTACCCCATCCAACTCGCCACCCTTTCACACACTGTACCCCATCCAACTCCTCACCCTCTCACACACTGTACCCCATCCAACTCCCCACCCTTTCACACACTGTACCCCATCAAACCCCACCCTTTCACACACTGCACCCCATCCAACTCCCCACCCTTTCACACACTGTACCCCATCCAACTCCCCACCCTTTCACACACTGTACCCCATCCAACTCCCCACCCTTTCACACACTGTACCCCATCCAAACCCCACCCTCTCACACACTGTACCCCATCCAACTCCCCACCCTTTCACACACTGTACCCCATCCAAACCCCACCCTCTCACACACTGTACCCCATCCAACTCCCACCCTTTCACACACTGTACCCCATCCAACTCCCCACCCTTTCACACACTGTACCCCATCCAACTCCCCACCCTCTCACACACTGTACCCATCCAACTCCCCACCCTTTCACACACTGTACCCCATCCAACTCCCCACCCTCTCACACACTGCACCCCATCCAACTCCCCACCCTCTCACACACTGCACCCATCCAACTCCCCACCCTCTCACACACTGCACCCATCCAACTCCCCACCCTCTCACACACTGTACCCATCCAACTCCCCACCCTTTCACACACTGTACCCCATCCAACTCCCCACCCTCTCACACACTGTACCCCATCCAACTCCCCACCCTTTCACACACTGTACCCATCCAACTCCCCACCCCTCTCACACACTGTACCCCATCCAACTCCCCACCCTTTCACACACTGTACCCCATCCAACTCCCCACCCTCTCACACACTGTACCCATCCAACTCCCCACCCTCTCACACACTGCACCCCATCCAACTCCCCACCCTTTCACACACTGTACCCATCCAACTCCCCACCCTTTCACACACTGCACCCCCATCCAACTCCCCACCCTCTCACACACTGTACCCCATCCAACTCCCCACCCTTTCACAACACTGTACCCCATCCAACTCCCCACCCTTTCACACACTGTACCCCATCCAACTCCCCACCCCTTTCACACACTGTACCCCATCCAACTCCCCACCCTTTCACACACTGCACCCATCCAACTCCCCACCCTTTCACACACTGTACCCCATCCAACTCCCCACCCTTTCACACACTGTACCCATCCAACTCCCCACCCTTTCACACACTGCACCCCATCCAACTCCCCACCCTTCACACACTGTACCCCATCCAACTCCCCACCCTTTCACACACTGCACCCATCCAACTCCCCACCCTCTTCACACACTGTACCCCATCCAACTCCCCACCCTTTCACACACTGCACCCATCCAACTCCCCACCCTTTCACACACTGTACCCATCCAACTCCCCACCCTTTCACACACTGTACCCCATCCAACTCCCCACCCTCTCACACACTGTACCCCATCCAACTCCCCACCCTCTCACACACTGTACCCCATCCAACTCCCCACCCTTCACACACTGCACCCCATCCAACTCCCCACCCTTTCACACACTGTACCACCATCCAACTCCCCACCCTTTCACACACTGTACCCCATCCAACTCCCCACCCTTTCACACACTGTACCCATCCAACTCCCACCCTCTCACACACTGTACCCATCCAACTCCCCACCCTCTCACACACTGTACCCCATCCAACTCCCCACCCTTTCACACACTGCACCCCATCCAACTCCCCACCCTTTCACACACTGTACCCCATCCAACTCCCACCCTTTCACACACTGTACCCCATCCAACTCCCCACCTCTCACACACT
Source organism: Heptranchias perlo (assembly GCF_035084215.1). Lineage (NCBI taxonomy): Eukaryota > Metazoa > Chordata > Chondrichthyes > Hexanchiformes > Hexanchidae > Heptranchias > Heptranchias perlo. The sequence goes on along the minus strand of NW_027139917.1, from coordinate 63,652 downwards.
GTACCCCATCCAACTCCCCACCCTTTCACACACTGTACCCCATCCAACTCCCCACCCTTTCACACACTGTACTCCCATCCAACTCCCCACCCTTTCACACACTGTACCCATCCAACTCCCCACCCTTTCACACACTGCACCCATCCAACTCCCCACCCTTTCACACACTGCACCCATCCAACTCCCCACCCTTTCACACACTGTACCCCATCCAACTCCCCACCCTTTCACACACTGTACCCCATCCAACTCCCCACCCTTTCACACACTGCACCCATCCAACTCCCCACCCTTTCACACACTGCACCCATCCAACTCCCCACCCTTTCACACACTGTACCCATCCAACTCCCACCCTTTCACACACTGCACCCCATCCAACTCCCCACCCTTTCACGACACTGCACCCATCCAACTCCCCACCCTCTCACACACTGTACCCCATCCAACTCCCCACCCTTTCACACACTGTACCCATCCAACTCCCCACCCTCTCACACACTGTACCACATCCAACTCCCCACCCTCTCACACACTGTACCCCATCCAACTCCCCACCCTTTCACACACTGTACCCCATCCAACTCCCCACCCTTTCACACACTGTACCCCATCCAACTCCCCACCCTTTCACACACTGCACCCCATCCAACTCCCCACCCTTTCACACACTGTACCCCATCCAACTCCCCACCCTTTCACACACTGTACCCCATCCAACTCCCCACCCTTTCACACACTGTACCCCATCCAACTCCCCACCCTTTCACACACTGTACCCCATCCAACTCCCCACCCTTTCACACACTGTACCCCATCCAACTCCCCACCCTTTCACACACTGTACCCCATCCAACTCCCCACCCTTTCACACACTGTACCCATCCAACTCCCCACCCTCTCACACACTGTACCCATCCAACTCCCCACCCTCTCACACACTGCACCCATCCAACTCCCCACCCTCTCACACACTGTACCCATCCAACTCCCCACCCTTTCACACACTGTACCCATCCAACTCCCCACCCTTTCACACACTGTACCCCATCCAACTCCCCACCCTTTCACACACTGCACCCATCCAACTCCCCACCCTCTCACACACTGTACCCCATCCAACTCCCCACCCTTTCACACACTGCACCCATCCAACTGCCCACCCTTTCACACACTGTACCCCATCCAACTCCCCACCCTTTCACACACTGTACCCCATCCAACTCCCCACCCTTTCACACACTGTACCCATCCAACTCCCCACCCTTTCACACACTGTACCCATCCAACTCCCCACCCTTTCACACACTGTACCCCATCCAACTCCCCACCCTTTCACACACTGTACCCCATCCATCTCCCCACCCTCTCACACACTGCACCCCATCCAACTCCCCACCCTTTCACACACTGTACCCCATCCAACTCCCCACCCTCTCACACACTGTACCCCATCCAACTCCCCACCCTTTCACACACTGTACCCATACAACTCCCCACCCTCTCACACACTGGACCCCATCCAACTCCCCACCCTTTCACACACTGCACCCCATCCAACTCCCCACCCTTTCACACACTGTACCCCATCCAACTCCCCACCCTTTCACACACTGTACCCCATCCAACTCCCCACCCTCTCACACACTGTACCCATCCAACTCCCCACCGTTTCACACACTGCACCCCATCCAACTCCCCACCCTTTCACACACTGCACCCATCCAACTCCCCACCCTTTCACACACTGCACCCATCCAACTCCCCACCCTTTCACACACTGCACCCATCCATCTCCCCACCCTTTCACACACTGCACCCATCCAACTCCCCACCCTTTCACACACTGTACCCCATCCAACTCCCCACCCTTTCACACACTGTACCCCATCCAACTCCCCACCCTTTCACACACACTGTACCCCATCCAACTCCCCACCCTTTCACACACTGTACCCCATCCAACTCCCCACCCTTTCACACACTGTACCCCATCCAACTCCCCACCCTCTCACACACTGCACCCATCCAACTCCCCACCCTTTCACACACTGTACCCCATCCAACTCCCCACCCTCTCACACACTGTACCCCATCCAACTCCCCACCCTTTCACACACTGTACCCCATCCAACTCCCCACCCTTTCACACACTGTACCCATCCAACTCCCCACCCTCTCACACACTGTACCCCATCCAACTCCCCACCCTTTCACACACTGTACCCCATCCAACTCCCCACCCTTTCACACACACTGTACCCCATCCAACTCCCCACCCTTTCACACACTGTACCCCATCCAACTCCCCACCCTTTCACACACTGCACCCATCCAACTCCCCACCCTTTCACACACTGTACCCCATCCAACTCCCCACCCTCTCACACACTGTACCCCATCCAACTCCCCACCCTTTCACACACTGTACCCCATCCAACTCCCCACCCTTTCACACACTGCACCCATCCAACTCCCCACCCTTTCACATACTGTACCCCATCCAACTCCCCACCCTTTCACACACTGTACCCATCCAACTCCCCACCCTCTCACACACTGTACCCCATCCAACTCCCCACCCTTTCACACACTGTACCCCATCCAACTCCCCACCCTTTCACACACTGCACCCATCCAACTCCCCACCCTCTCACACACTGTACCCCATCCAACTCCCCACCCTTTCACACACTGTACCCCATCCAACTCCCCACCCTTTCACACACTGCACCCATCCAACTCCCCACCCTTTCACACACTGTACCCCATCCAACTCCCCACCCTTTCACACACTGTACCCCATCCAACTCCCCACCCTCTCACACACTGTACCCCATCCAACTCCCCACCCTTTCACACACTGCACCCCATCCAACTCCCCACCCTTTCACACACTGCACCCATCCAACTCCCCACCCTTTCACACACTGTACCCCATCCAACTCCCCACCCTTTCACACACTGTACCCATCCAACTCCCCACCCTTTCACACACTGTACCCCATCCAACTCCCCACCCTTTCACACACTGTACCCCATCCAACTCCCCACCCTTTCACACACTGCACCCATCCAACTCCCCACCCTTTCACACACTGCACCCATCCAACTCCCCACCCTTTCACACACTGCACCCATCCAACTCCCCACCCTTTCACACACTGCACCCATCCAACTCCCCACCCTCTCACACACTGTACCCCATCCAACTCCCCACCCTTTCACACACTGTACCCCATCCAACTCCCCACCCTCTCACACACTGCACCCATCCAACTCCCCACCCTCTCACACACTGTACCCATCCAACTCCCCACCCTCTCACACACTGCACCCCATCCAACTCCCCACCCTTTCACACACTGTACCCCATCCAACTCCCCACCCTCTCACACACTGTACCCCATCCAACTCCCCACCCTTTCACACACTGCACCCATCCAACTCCCCACCCTTTCACACACTGTACCCCATCCAACTCCCCACCCTTTCACACACTGTACCCCATCCAACTCCCCACCCTCTCACACACTGCACCCATCCAACTCCCCACCCTCTCACACACTGTACCCATCCAACTCCCCACCCTCTCACACACTGCACCCCATCCAACTCCCCACCCTTTCACACACTGTACCCCATCCAACTCCCCACCCTCTCACACACTGTACCCCATCCAACTCCCCACCCTTTCACACACTGTACCCCATCCAACTCCCCACCCTTTCACACACTGCACCCCATCCAACTCCCCACCCTTTCACACACTGTACCCCATCCAACTCCCCACCCTTTCACACACTGTACCCCATCCAACTCCCCACCCTCTCACACACTGTACCCCATCCAACTCCCCACCCTTTCACACGCTGCACCCCATCCAACTCCCCACCCTTTCACACACTGTACCCCATCCAACTCCCCACCCTTTCACACACTGTACCCCATCCAACTCCCCACCCTCTCACACACTGTACCCCATCCAACTCCCCACCCTTTCACACACTGTACCCCATCCAACTCCCCACCCTTTCACACACTGCACCCCATCCAACTCCCCACCCTCTCACACACTGTACCCCATCCAACTCCCCACCCTTTCACACACTGTACCCCATCCAACTCCCCACCCTTTCACACACTGTACCCCATCCAACTCCCCACCCTTTCACACACTGTACCCCCATCCAACTCCCCACCCTTTCACACACTGTACCCATCCAACTCCCCATCCTTTCACACACTGTACCCCATCCAACTCCCCACCCTCTCACACACTGTACCCCATCCAACTCCCCACCCTTTCACACACTGTACCCCATCCAACTCCCCACCCTTTCACACACTGTACCCATCCAACTCCCCATCCTTTCACACACTGTACCCCATCCAACTCCCCACCCTTTCACACACTGTACCCCATCCAACTCCCCACCCTCTCACACACACTGTACCCCATCCAACTCCCCACCCTCTCACACACTGCACCCATCCAACTCCCCACCCTTTCACACACTGTACCCCATCCAACTCTCCACCCTTTCACACACTGTACCCCATCCAACTCTCCACCCTTTCACACACTGTACCCCATCCAACTCCCCACCCTCTCACACACTGCACCCATCCAACTCCCCACCCTTTCACACACTGCACCCATCCAACTCCCCACCCTCTCACACACTGCACCCCATCCAACTCCCCACCCTTTCACACACTGTACCCCATCCAACTCCCCACCCTTTCACACACTGCACCCATCCAACTCCCCACCCTTTCACACACTGTACCCATCCAACTCCCCACCCTTTCACACACTGTACCCCATCCAACTCCCCACCCTTTCACACACTGTACCCCATCCAACTCCCCACCCTTTCACACACTGTACCCCATCCAACTCCCCACCCTCTCACACACTGCACCCATCCAACTCCCCACCCTTTCACACACTGTACCCCATCCAACTCCCCACCCTTTCACACACTGTACCCCATCCAACTCCCCACCCTCTCACACACTGTACCCCATCCAACTCCCCACCCTCTCACACACTGTACCCATCCAACTCCCCACCCTCTCACACACTGTACCCATCCAACTCCCCACCCTCTCACACACTGTACCCATCCAACTCCCCAACCTTTCACACACTGTACCCCATCCAACTCCCCACCCTTTCACACACTGTACCCCATCCAACTCCCACCCTCTCACACACTGTACCCATCCAACTCCCCACCCTTTCACACACTGTACCCATCCAACTCCCCACCCTTTCACACACTGTACCCCATCCAACTCCCCACCCTTTCACACACTGTACCCATCCAACTCCCCACCCTTTCACACACTGTATCCCATCCAACTCCCCACCCTTTCACACACTGTACCCATCCAACTCCCCACCCTTTCACACACTGTACCCCATCCAACTCCCCACCCTTTCACACACTGTACCCCATCCAACTCCCCACCCTCTCACACACTGTACCCCATCCAACTCCCCACCCTCTCACACACTGTACCCATCCAACTCCCACCCTCTCACACACTGTACCCCATCCAACTCCCCACCCTTTCACACACTGCACCCATCCAACTCCCCACCCTTTCACACACTGCACCCCATCCAACTCCCCACCCTTTCACACACTGTACCCATCCAACTCCCCACCCTCTCACACACTGTACCCCATCCAACTCCCCACCCTTTCACACACTGTACCCATCCAACTCCCCACCCTTTCACACACTGTACCCCATCCAACTCCCCACCCTTTCACACACTGCACCCCATCCAACTCCCCACCCTCTCACACACTGTACCCCATCCAACTCCCCACCCTCTCACACACTTTACCCCATCCAACTCCCCACCCTTTCACACACTGTACCCCATCCAACTCCCCACCCTCTCACACACTGTACCCCATCCAACTCCCCACCCTTTCACACACTGCACCCATCCAACTCCCCACCCTCTCACACACTGCACCCATCCAACTCCCCACCCTCTCACACACTGTACCCCATCCAACTCCCCACCCTCTCACACACTGTACCCCATCCAACTCCCCACCCTTTCACACACTGCACCCATCCAACTCCCCACCCTTTCACACACTGTACCCCATCCAACTCCCCACCCTTTCACACACTGTACCCCATCCAACTCCCCACCCTCTCCCCCCTCTCCCACTCCCCACCCTCTCACACACTGTACCCCATCCAACTCCCCACCCTTTCACACACTGTACCCCATCCAACTCCCCACCCTTTCACACACTGTACCCCATCCAACTCCCCACCCTTTCACACACTGTACCCCATCCAACTCCCCACCCTTTCACACACTGTACCCCATCCAACTCCCCACCCTTTCACACACTGTACCCCATCCAACTCCCCACCCTTTCACACACTGTACCCCATCCAACTCCCCACCCTTTCACACACTGTACCCCATCCAACTCCCCACCCTTCTCACACACTGTACCCCATCCAACTCCCCACCCTTTCACACACTGTACCCATCCAACTCCCCACCCTTTCACACACTGCACCCCATCCAACTCCCACCCTCTCACACACTGTACCCCATCCAACTCCCCACCCTTTCACACACTGTACCCCATCCAACTCCCCACCCTTTCACACACTGTACCCCATCCAACTCCCCACCCTTTCACACACTGTACCCCATCCAACTCCCCACCCTTTCACACACTGTACCCCATCCAACTCCCCACCCTCTCACACACTGTACCCATCCAACTCCCCACCCTTTCACACACTGTACCCATCCAACTCCCCACCCTTTCACACACTGTACCCATCCAACTCCCCACCCTTTCACACACTGTACCCCATCCAACTCCCCACCCTCTCACACACTGTACCCATCCAACTCCCCACCCTTTCACACACTGTACCCCATCCAACTCCCCACCCTTTCACACACTGTACCCCATCCAACTCCCCACCCTCTTCACACACTGTACCCCATCCAACTCCCCACCCTTTCACACACTGTACCCATCCAACTCCCCACCCTTTCACACACTGCACCCATCCAACTCCCCACCCTTTCACACACTGCACCCCATCCAACTCCCCACCCTTTCACACACTGTACCCCATCCAACTCCCCACCCTTTCACACACTGCACCCCATCCAACTCCCCACCCTTTCACACACTGCACCCATCCAACTCCCCACCCTTTCACACACTGTACCCCATCCAACTCCCCACCCTCTTCACACACTGTACCCATCCAACTCCCCACCCTTTCACACACTGTACCCCATCCAACTCCCCACCCTTTCACACACTGTACCCATCCAACTCCCCACCCTTTCACACACTGTACCCATCCAACTCCCCACCCTTTCACACACTGTACCCCATCCAACTCCCCACCCTCTCACACACTGCACCCATCCAACTCCCCACCCTTTCACACACTGTACCCATCCAACTCCCCACCCTCTCACACACTGTACCCATCCAACTCCCACCCTTTCACACACTGGACCCATCCAACTCCCCACCCTTCACACACTGTACCCCATCCAACTCCCCACCCTTTCACACACTGCACCCATCCAACTCCCCACCCTTTCACTCACTGCACCCCATCCAACTCCCCACCCTTTCACACACTGCACCCATCCAACTCCCCACCCTTTCACACACACTGCACCCATCCAACTCCCCACCCTTTCACACACTGCACCCCATCCAACTCCCCACCCTTTCACACACTGTACCCCATCCAACTCCCCACCCTTCACACACTGCACCCCATCCAACTCCCCACCCTTTCACACACTGTACCCATCCAACTCCCCACCCTTTCACACACTGTCCCCCATCCAACTCCCCACCCTCTCACACACTGCACCCCATCCAACTCCCCACCCTTTCACACACTGTACCCATCCAACTCCCCACCCTCTCACACACTGTACCCATCCAACTCCCCACCCTTTCACACACTGTACCCCATCCAACTCCCACCCTCTCACACACTGTACCCATCCAACTCCCCACCCTTTCACACACTGTACCCCATCCAACTCCCCACCCTCTCACACACTGCACCCATCCAACTCCCACCCTTTCACACACTGCACCCATCCAACTCCCCACCCTCTCACACACTGTACCCATCCAACTCCCCACCCTTTCACACACTGTACCCATCCAACTCCCCACCCTTTCACACACTGCACCCATCCAACTCCCCACCCTTTCACACACTGCACCCATCCAACTCCCCACCCTTTCACACACTGTACCCCATCCAACTCCCCACCCTCTCACACACTGTACCCATCCAACTCCCCACCCTTTCACACACTGTACCCCATCCAACTCCCCACCCTTTCACACACTGCACCCCATCCAACTCCCCACCCTTTCACACACTGTACCCCATCCAACTCCCCACCCTTTCACACACTGTACCCCATCCAACTCCCCACCCTTTCACACACTGTACCCCATCCAACTCCCCACCCTCTCACACACTGCACCCATCCAACTCCCCACCCTCTTCACACACTGTACCCCATCCAACTCCCCACCCTTTCACACACTGTACCCCATCCAACTCCCCACCCTTTCACACACTGCACCCATCCAACTCCCCACCCTCTCACACACTGCACCCATCCAACTCCCCACCCTTTCACACACTGCACCCATCCAACTCCCCACCCTTTCACACACTGCACCCCATCCAACTCCCCACCCTTTCACACACTGTACCCATCCAACTCCCCACCCTTTCACACACTGTACCCCATCCAACTCCCCACCCTCTCACACACTGTACCCCATCCAACTCCCACCCTTTCACACACTGTACCCCATCCAACTCCCCACCCTTTCACACACTGTACCCCATCCAACTCCCCACCCTCTCACACACTGTACCCATCCAACTCCCCACCCTCTCACACACTGTACCCCATCCAACTCCCCACCCTTTCACACACACTGCACCCATCCAACTCCCCACCCTCTCACACACTGTACCCCATCCAACTCCCCACCCTTTCACACACTGTACCCCATCCAACTCCCCACCCTTTCACACACTGTACCCCATCCAACTCCCCACCCTTTCACACACTGCACCCATCCAACTCCCCACCCTTTCACACACTGCACCCATCCAACTCCCCACCCTCTCACACACTGTACCCCATCCAACTCCCCACCCTCTCACACACTGTACCCCAGCCAACTCCCCACCCTTTCACACACTGCACCCATCCAACTCCCCACCCTTTCACACACTGCACCCATCCAACTCCCCACCCTCTCACACACTGTTCTCACACACTGTACCCCATCCAACTCCCCACCCTCTCACACACTGTACCCCAGCCAACTCCCCACCCTTTCACACACTGCACCCATCCAACTCCCCACCCTTTCACACACTGCACCCATCCAACTCCCACCCTCTCACACACTGTACCCCATCCAACTCCCCACCCTTTCACACACTGTACCCATCCAACTCCCCACCCTCTCACACACTGTACCCCATCCAACTCCCCACCCTTTCACACACTGTACCCCATCCAACTCCCCACCCTTTCACACACTGTACCCCATCCAACTCCCCACCCTCTTCACACACTGCACCCCATCCAACTCCCCACCCTTTCACACACACTGCACCCATCCAACTCCCCACCCTTTCACACACTGTACCCCATCCAACTCCCCACCCTTTCACACACTGTACCCCATCCAACTCCCCACCCTTTCACACACTGCACCCCATCCAACTCCCCACCCTTTCACACACTGTACCCCATCCAACTCCCCACCCTCTCACACACTGCACCCATCCAACTCCCCACCCTCTCACACACTGTACCCCATCCAACTCCCCACCCTTTCACACACTGTACCCATCCAACTCCCCACCCTCTCACACACTGTACCCCATCCAACTCCCCACCCTCTCACACACTGTACCCCATCCAACTCCCCACCCTTTCACACACTGTACCCATCCAACTCCCCACCCTCTCACACACTGTACCCCATCCAACTCCCCACCCTCTCACACACTGTACCCCATCCAACTCCCCACCCTTTCACACACTGTACCCCATCCAACTCCCCACCCTTTCACACACTGTACCCATCCAACTCCCCACCCTTTCACACACTGTACCCCATCCAACTCCCCACCCTCTCACACACTGTACCCCATCCAACTCCCCACCCTTTCACACACTGTACCCCATCCAACTCCCACCCTTTCACACACTGTACCCATCCAACTCCCCACCCTTTCACACACTGTACCCCATCCAACTCCCCACCCTCTCACACACTGTACCCCATCCAACTCCCCACCCTCTCACACACTGTACCCCATCCAACTCCCCACCCTTTCACACACTGCACCCCATCCAACTCCCCACCCTTTCACACACTGTACCCCATCCAACTCCCCACCCTCTCACACACTGTACCCCATCCAACTCCCCACCCTTTCACACACTGCACCCATCCAACTCCCCACCCTTTCACACACTGTACCCATCCAACTCCCCACCCTTTCACACACTGTACCCCATCCAACTCCCCACCCTTTCACACACTGTACCCCATCCAACTCCCCACCCTTTCACACACTGTACCCCATCCAACTCCCCACCCTCTCACACACTGCACCCCATCCAACTCCCCACCCTTTCACACACTGTACCCCATCCAACTCCCCACCCTCTCACACACTGTACCCATCCAACTCCCCACCGTTTCACACACTGTACCCCATCCAACTCCCCACCCTTTCACACACTGCACCCATCCAACTCCCCACCCTTTCACACACTGCACCCCATCCAACTCCCCACCCTTTCACACACTGTACCCATCCAACTCCCCACCCTCTCACACACTGTACCCCATCCAACTCCCCACCCTTTCACACACACTGTACCCATCCAACTCCCCACCCTTTCACACACTGCACCCATCCAACTCTCCACCCTTTCACACACTGCACCCATCCAACTCCCCACCCTTTCACACACTGCACCCCATCCAACTCCCCACCCTTTCACACACTGCACCCATCCAACTCCCCACCCTTTCACACACTGCACCCATCGAACTCCCCACCCTTTCACACACTGTACCCCATCCAACTCCCCACCCTTTCACACACTGTACCCCATCCAACTCCCCACCCTCTCACACACTGTACCCCATCCAACTCCCCACCCTTTCACACACTGTACCCCATCCAACTCCCCACCCTTTCACACACTGCACCCATCCAACTCCCCACCCTTTCACACACTATACCCCATCCAACTCCCCACCCTCTCACACACTGCACCCATCCAACTCCCCACCCTTTCACACACTGTACCCCATCCAACTCCCCACCCTTTCACACACTGTACCCCATCCAACTCCCCACCCTTTCACACACTGTACCCATCCAACTCCCCACCCTTTCACACACTGCACCCATCCAACTCCCCACCCTTTCACACACTGTACCCCATCCAACTCCCCACCCTCTCACACACTGCACCCATCCAACTCCCCACCCTTTCACACACTGTACCCCATCCAACTCCCCACCCTTTCACACACTGCACCCATCCAACTCCCCACCCTTTCACACACTGTACCCCATCCAACTCCCCACCCTTTCACACACTGCACCCATCCAACTCCCCACCCTTTCACACACTGTACCCATCCAACTCCCCACCCTTTCACACACTGCACCCATCCAACTCCCCACCCTTTCACACTGTACCCCATCCAACTCCCCACCCTTTCACACACTGTACCCCATCCAACTCCCCACCCTTTCACACACTGTACCCCATCCAACTCCCCACCCTTTCACACACTGCACCCATCCAACTCCCCACCCTTTCACACACTGTACCCCATCCAACTCCCCAACCTTTCACACACTGTACCCCATCCAACTCCCCACCCTCTCACACACTGTACCCCATCCAACTCCCCACCCTTTCACACACTGTACCCCATCCAACTCCCACCCTCTCACACACTGCACCCATCCAACTCCCCACCCTCTCACACACTGTACCCCATCCAACTCCCCACCCTTTCACACACTGTACCCCATCCAACTCCCCACCCTTTCACACACTGTACCCCATCCAACTCCCCACCCTTTCACACACTGTACCCCATCCAACTCCCCACCCTTTCACACACTGTACCCCATCCAACTCCCCACCCTTTCACACACTGTACCCCATCCAACTCCCCACCCTTTCACACACACTGCACCCATCCAACTCCCCACCCTTTCACACACACTGTACCCCATCCAACTCCCCACCCTTTCACACACTGTACCCCATCCAACACCCCACCCTTTCACACACTGTACCCCATCCAACTCCCCACCCTCTCACACACTGCACCCATCCAACTCCCCACCCTCTCACACACTGTACCCATCCAACTCCCACCCTTTCACACACTGCACCCATCCAACTCCCCACCCTTTCACACACTGCACCCATCCAACTCCCCACCCTTTCACACACTGCACCCCATCCAACTCCCCACCCTTTCACACACTGTACCCCATCCAACTCCCCACCCTTTCACACACTGACCCATCCAACCCCCACCCTTCCACACTGTACCCATCCAACTCCCCACCCTTTCACACACTGTACCCCATCCAACTCCCCACCCTTTCACACACTGTACCCCATCCAACTCCCCACACTTTCACACACTGTACCCATCCAACTCCCCACCCTTTCACACACTGTACCCCATCCAACTCCCCACCCTTTCACACACTGCACCCATCCAACTCCCCACCCTTTCACACACTGTACCCCATCCAACTCCCCACCCTTTCACACACTGTACCCCATCCAACTCCCCACCCTTTCACACACTGTACCCCATCCAACTCCCCACCCTTTCACACACTGCACCCATCCAACTCCCCACCCTTTCACACACTGCACCCCATCCAACTCCCCACCCTTTCACACACTGCACCCCATCCAACTCCCCACCCTTTCACACACTGTACCCCATCCAACTCCCCACCCTTTCACACACTGCACCCCATCCAACTCCCCACCCTTTCACACACTGTACCCCATCCAACTCCCCACCCTCTCACACACTGTACCCCATCCAACTCCCCACCCTTTCACACACTGCACCCATCCAACTCCCCACCCTTTCACACACTGCACCCCATCCAACTCCCCACCCTTTCACACACTGTACCCCATCCAACTCCCCACCCTTTCACACACTGCACCCCATCCAACTCCCCACCCTTTCACACACTGTACCCCATCCAACTCCCCACCCTCTCACACACTGTACCCCATCCAACTCCCCACCCTTTCACACACTGTACCCCATCCAACTCCCCACCCTTTCACACACTGTACCCCATCCAACTCCCCACCCTCTCACACACTGTACCCCATCCAACTCCCCACCCTTTCACACACTGTACCCCATCCAACTCCCCACCCTGTCACACACTGTACCCCATCCAACTCCCCACCCTTTCACACACTGTACCCCATCCAACTCCCCACCCTTTCACACACTGTACCCCATCCAACTCCCCACCCTTTCACACACTGCACCCCATCCAACTCCCCACCCTTTCACACACTGTACCCCATCCAACTCCCCACCCTTTCACACACTGTACCCCATCCAACTCCCCACCCTTTCACACACTGTACCCCATCCAACTCCCCACCCTTTCACACACTGTACCCCATCCAACTCCCCACCCTTTCACACACTGTACCCATCCAACTCCCCACCCTCTCACACACTGTACCCCATCCAACTCCCCACCCTTTCACACACTGTACCCCATCCAACTCCCCACCCTTTCACACACTGTACCCCATCCAACTCCCCACCCTTTCACACACTGTACCCCATCCAACTCCCCACCCTTTCACACACTGTACCCCATCCAACTCCCCACCCTTTCACACACTGTACCCCATCCAACTCCCCACCCTTTCACACACTGTACCCCATCCAACTCCCCACCCTCTCACACACTGTACCCCATCCAACTCCCCACCCTTTCACACACACTGTACCCCATCCAACTCCCCACCCTCTCACACACTGTACCCCATCCAACTCCCCACCCTTTCACACACTGTACCCCATCCAATTCCCCACCCTTTCACACACTGCACCCATCCAACTCCCCACCCTTTCACACACTGCACCCATCCAACTCCCCACCCTTTCACACACTGTACCCATCCAACTCCCCACCCTTTCACACACTGTACCCCATCCAACTCCCCACCCTCTCACACACTGTACCCCATCCAACTCCCCACCCTTTCACACACTGTACCCCATCCAACTCCCCACCCTTTCACACACTGCACCCATCCAACTCCCCACCCTTTCACACACTGTACCCCATCCAACTCCCCACCCTCTCACACACTGCACCCATCCAACTCCCCACCCTTTCACACACTGTACCCCATCCAACTCCCCACCCTTTCACACACTGCACCCATCCAACTCCCCACCCTCTCACACACTGCACCCATCCAACTCCCCACCCTTTCACACACTGTACCCCATCCAACTCCCCACCCTTTCACACACTGCACCCATCCAACTCCCCACCCTTTCACACACTGTACCCCATCCAACTCCCCACCCTTTCACACACTGTACCCATCCAACTCCCCACCCTTTCACACACTGTACCCATCCAACTCCCCACCCTTTCACACACTGTACCCCATCCAACTCCCCACCCTTTCACACACTGTACCCCATCCAACTCCCACCCTCTCACACACTGTACCCCATCCAACTCCCCACCCTTTCACACACTGTACCCCATCCAACTCCCCACCCTTTCACACACTGTACCCCATCCAACTCCCCACCCTCTCACACACTGTACCCCATCCAACTCCCCACCCTCTCACACACTGTACCCCATCCAACTCCCCACCCTCTCACACACTGCACCCATCCAACTCCCCACCCTTTCACACACTGCACCCATCCAACTCCCCACCCTTTCACACACTGCACCCATCCAACTCCCCACCCTTTCACACACTGTACCCCATCCAACTCCCCACCCTTTCACACACTGTACCCCATCCAACTCCCCACCCTTTCACACACTGTACCCATCCAACTCCCCACCCTTTCACACACTGCACCCATCCAACTCCCCACCCTTTCACACACACTGTACCCCATCCAACTCCCCACCCTTTCACACACTGCACCCCATCCAACTCCCCACCCTTTCACACACTGTACCCCATCCAACTCCCCACCCTTTCACACACTGTACCCCATCCAACTCCCCACCCTCTCACACACTGTACCCCATCCAACTCCCCACCCTTTCACACACTGTACCCCATCCAACTCCCCACCCTCTCACACACTGCACCCATCCAACTCCCCACCCTCTCACACACTGTACCCCATCCAACTCCCCACCCTCTCACACACTGCACCCATCCAACTCCCCACCCTTTCACACACTGTACCCCATCCAACTCCCCACCCTTTCACACACTGTACCCCATCCAACTCCCCACCCTTTCACACACTGTACCCCATCCAACTCCCCACCCTTTCACACACTGTACCCATCCAACTCCCCACCCTTTCACACACTGCACCCATCCAACTCCCCACCCTTTCACACACACACTGTACCCCATCCAACTCCCCACCCTTTCACACACTGTACCCCATCCAACTCCCCACCCTTTCACACACTGTACCCCATCCAACTCCCCACCCTCTCACACACTGCACCCATCCAACTCCCCACCCTCTCACACACTGTACCCATCCAACTCCCCACCCTTTCACACACTGCACCCATCCAACTCCCCACCCTTTCACACACTGCACCCATCCAACTCCCCACCCTTTCACACACTGTACCCATCCAACTCCCCACCCTTTCACACACTGCACCCATCCAACTCCCCACCCTTTCACACACTGCACCCATCCAACTCCCCACCCTTTCACACACTGCACCCATCCAACTCCCCACCCTTTCACACACTGCACCCATCCAACTCCCCACCCTTTCACACACTGTACCCCATCCAACTCCCCACCCTTTCACACACTGTACCCCATCCAACTCCCCACCCTTTCACACACTGTACCCCATCCAACTCCCCACCCTTTCACACACTGTACCCCATCCAACTCCCCACCCTTTCACACACTGCACCCCATCCAACTCCCCACCCTTTCACACACTGTACCCATCCAACTCCCCACCCTCTCACACACTGTACCCCATCCAACTCCCCACCCTTTCACACACTGCACCCATCCAACTCCCCACCCTTTCACACACTGTACCCATCCAACTCCCCACCCTTTCACACACTGTCCCCCATCCAACTCCCCACCCTCTCACACACTGCACCCATCCAACTCCCCACCCTTTCACACACTGTACCCATCCAACTCCCCACCCTCTCACACACTGTACCCCATCCAACTCCCCACCCTTTCACACACTGGACCCCATCCAACTCCCCACCCTTTCACACACTGTACCCCATCCAACTCCCCACCCTTTCACACACTGCACCCATCCAACTCCCCACCCTTTCACTCACTGCACCCATCCAACTCCCCACCCTTTCACACACTGCACCCATCCAACTCCCCACCCTTTCACACACTGTACCCATCCAACTCCCCACCCTTTCACACACTGTCCCCCATCCAACTCCCCACCCTCTCACACACTGCACCCATCCAACTCCCCACCCTTTCACACACTGTACCCATCCAACTCCCCACCCTCTCACACACTGTACCCATCCAACTCCCCACCCTTTCACACACTGGACCCCATCCAACTCCCCACCCTTTCACACACTGTACCCCATCCAACTCCCCACCCTTTCACACACTGCACCCATCCAACTCCCCACCCTTTCACTCACTGCACCCATCCAACTCCCCACCCTTTCACACACTGCACCCATCCAACTCCCCACCCTTTCACACACTGTACCCCATCCAACTCCCCACCCTTTCACACACTGCACCCATCCAACTCCCCACCCTTTCACACACTGCACCCATCCAACTCCCCACCCTTTCACACACTGTACCCATCCAACTCCCCACCCTTTCACACACTGTACCCCATCCAACTCCCCACCCTTTCACACACTGCACCCATCCAACTCCCCACCCTTTCACACACTGTACCCATCCAACTCCCCACCCTTTCACACACTGTCCCCCATCCAACTCCCCACCCTCTCACACACTGCACCCATCCAACTCCCCACCCTTTCACACACTGTACCCATCCAACTCCCCACCCTCTCACACACTGTACCCATCCAACTCCCCACCCTTTCACACACTGTACCCCATCCAACTCCCCACCCTCTCACACACTGTACCCATCCAACTCCCCACCCTTTCACACACTGTACCCCATCCAACTCCCCACCCTCTCACACACTGCACCCATCCAACTCCCCACCCTTTCACACACTGCACCCATCCAACTCCCCACCCTCTCACACACTGTACCCATCCAACTCCCCACCCTTTCACACACTGTACCCCATCCAACTCCCCACCCTTTCACACACTGCACCCATCCAACTCCCCACCCTTTCACACACTGCACCCATCCAACTCCCCACCCTTTCACACACTGTACCCCATCCAACTCCCCACCCTTTCACACACTGCACCCATCCAACTCCCCACCCTCTCACACACTGTACCCCATCCAACTCCCCACCCTTTCACACACTGTACCCCATCCAACTCCCCACCCTCTCACACACTGCACCCATCCAACTCCCCACCCTTTCACACACTGTACCCCATCCAACTCCCCACCCTCTCACACACTGTACCCATCCAACTCCCCACCCTTTCACACACTGTACCCCATCCAACTCCCCACCCTCTCACACACTGCACCCATCCAACTCCCCACCCTTTCACACACTGTACCCCATCCAACTCCCCACCCTTTCACACACTGTACCCCATCCAACTCCCCACCCTTTCACACACTGTCCCCCATCCAACTCCCCACCCTCTCACACACTGCACCCATCCAACTCCCCACCCTCTCACACACTGTACCCCATCCAACTCCCCACCCTTTCACACACTGTACCCCATCCAACTCCCCACCCTTTCACACACTGCACCCATCCAACTCCCCACCCTCTCACACACTGCACCCATCCAACTCCCCACCCTTTCACACACTGCACCCATCCAACTCCCCACCCTTTCACACACTGCACCCATCCAACTCCCCACCCTTTCACACACTGCACCCATCCAACTCCCCACCCTTTCACACACTGTACCCCATCCAACTCCCCACCCTCTCACACACTGTACCCCATCCAACTCCCCACCCTTTCACACACTGTACCCCATCCAACTCCCCACCCTTTCACACACTGTACCCCATCCAACTCCCCACCCTTTCACACACACTGCACCCATCCAACTCCCCACCCTCTCACACACTGTACCCCATCCAACTCCCCACCCTTTCACACACTGTACCCCATCCAACTCCCCACCCTTTCACACACTGTACCCCATCCAACTCCCCACCCTTTCACACACTGCACCCATCCAACTCCCCACCCTTTCACACACTGCACCCATCCAACTCCCCACCCTCTCACACACTGTACCCCATCCAACTCCCCACCCTCTCACACACTGTACCCCATCCAACTCCCCACCCTTTCACACACTGCACCCATCCAACTCCCCACCCTTTCACACACTGCACCCATCCAACTCCCCACCCTCTCACACACTGTACCCCATCCAACTCCCCACCCTTTCACACACTGTACCCCATCCAACTCCCCACCCTTTCACACACTGTACCCATCCAACTCCCCACCCTCTCACACACTGTACCCCATCCAACTCCCCACCCTTTCACACACTGTACCCCATCCAACTCCCCACCCTTTCACACACTGTACCCCATCCAACTCCCCACCCTTTCACACACTGCACCCATCCAACTCCCCACCCTTTCACACACACTGCACCCATCCAACTCCCCACCCTTTCACACACTGCACCCATCCAACTCCCCACCCTTTCACACACTGTACCCCATCCAACTCCCCACCCTTTCACACACTGCACCCCATCCAACTCCCCACCCTTTCACACACTGTACCCCATCCAACTCCCCACCCTCTCACACACTGCACCCATCCAACTCCCCACCCTCTCACACACTGTACCCCATCCAACTCCCCACCCTTTCACACACTGTACCCATCCAACTCCCCACCCTCTCACACACTGTACCCCATCCAACTCCCCACCCTCTCACACACTGTACCCCATCCAACTCCCCACCCTTTCACACACTGTACCCATCCAACTCCCCACCCTCTCACACACTGTACCCCATCCAACTCCCCACCCTCTCACACACTGTACCCCATCCAACTCCCCACCCTTTCACACACTGTACCCATCCAACTCCCCACCCTTTCACACACTGTACCCCATCCAACTCCCCACCCTCTCACACACTGTACCCCATCCAACTCCCCACCCTTTCACACACTGTACCCCATCCAACTCCCCACCCTTTCACACACTGTACCCCATCCAACTCCCCACCCTCTCACACACTGTACCCCATCCAACTCCCCACCCTTTCACACACTGTACCCCATCCAACTCCCCACCCTTTCACACACTGTACCCCATCCAACTCCCCACCCTCTCACACACTGTACCCCATCCAACTCCCCACCCTTTCACACACTGTACCCCATCCAACTCCCCACCCTTTCACACACTGTACCCCATCCAACTCCCCACCCTTTCACACACTGTACCCCATCCAACTCCCCACCCTTTCACACACTGTACCCCATCCAACTCCCCACCCTTTCACACACTGCACCCCATCCAACTCCCCACCCTTTCACACACTGTACCCCATCCAACTCCCCACCCTCTCACACACTGTACCCCATCCAACTCCCCACCCTTTCACACACTGCACCCATCCAACTCCCCACCCTTTCACACACTGTACCCCATCCAACTCCCCACCCTTTCACACACTGCACCCATCCAACTCCCCACCCTTTCACACACTGCACCCCATCCAACTCCCCACCCTTTCACACACTGTACCCCATCCAACTCCCCACCCTCTCACACACTGTACCCCATCCAACTCCCCACCCTTTCACACACTGCACCCATCCAACTCCCCACCCTTTCACACACTGTACCCCATCCAACTCCCCACCCTTTCACACACTGTACCCATCCAACTCCCCACCCTTTCACACACTGCACCCATCCAACTCCCCACCCTTTCACACACTGCACCCATCCAACTCCCCACCCTTTCACACACTGTACCCATCCAACTCCCCACCCTTTCACACACTGTACCCCATCCAACTCCCCACCCTCTCACACACTGTACCCCATCCAACTCCCCACCCTTTCACACACTGTACCCCATCCAACTCCCCACCCTTTCACACACTGTACCCATCCAACTCCCCACCCTTTCACACACTGTACCCCATCCAACTCCCCACCCTCTCACACACTGCACCCATCCAACTCCCCACCCTTTCACACACTGTACCCCATCCAACTCCCCACCCTTTCACACACTGTACCCCATCCAACTCCCCACCCTTTCACACACTGTACCCCATCCAACTCCCCACCCTTTCACACACTGCACCCATCCAACTCCCCACCCTTTCACACACTGTACCCCATCCAACTCCCCACCCTCTCACACACTGCACCCATCCAACTCCCCACCCTTTCACACACTGTACCCCATCCAACTCCCCACCCTTTCACACACTGCACCCATCCAACTCCCCACCCTTTCACACACTGTACCCCATCCAACTCCCCACCCTTTCACACACTGTACCCATCCAACTCCCCACCCTTTCACACACTGCTACCCATCCAACTCCCCACCCTTTCACACACTGTACCCCATCCAACTCCCCACCCTTTCACACACTGTACCCCATCCAACTCCCCACCCTTTCACACACTGCACCCATCCAACTCCCCACCCTTTCACACACTGTACCCCATCCAACTCCCCACCCTTTCACACACTGTACCCATCCAACTCCCCACCCTTTCACACACTGCACCCATCCAACTCCCCACCCTTTCACACACTGTACCCCATCCAACTCCCCACCCTTTCACACACTGCACCCATCCAACTCCCCACCCTTTCACACACTGTACCCCATCCAACTCCCCACCCTTTCACACACTGCACCCATCCAACTCCCCACCCTTTCACACACTGTACCCCATCCAACTCCCCACCCTTTCACACACTGTACCCATCCAACTCCCCACCCTTTCACACACTGTACCCCATCCAACTCCCCACCCTCTCACACACTGTACCCCATCCAACTCCCCACCCTTTCACACACTGTACCCCATCCAACTCCCCACCCTCTCACACACTGCACCCATCCAACTCCCCACCCTTTCACACACTGTACCCCATCCAACTCCCCACCCTTTCACACACTGTACCCCATCCAACTCCCCACCCTTTCACACACTGTACCCCATCCAACTCCCCACCCTTTCACACACTGTACCCCATCCAACTCCCCACCCTTTCACACACTGTACCCCATCCAACTCCCCACCCTTTCACACACTGTACCCCATCCAACTCCCCACCCTTTCACACACTGCACCCATCCAACTCCCCACCCTTTCACACACACTGTACCCCATCCAACTCCCCACCCTTTCACACACTGTACCCCATCCAACTCCCCACCCTTTCACACACTGTACCCCATCCAACTCCCCACCCTCTCACACACTGCACCCATCCAACTCCCCACCCTCTCACACACTGTACCCCATCCAACTCCCCACCCTTTCACACACTGCACCCATCCAACTCCCCACCCTTTCACACACTGTACCCCATCCAACTCCCCACCCTTTCACACACTGTACCCCATCCAACTCCCCACCCTTTCACACACTGTACCCCATCCAACTCCCCACCCTTTCACACACTGTACCCCATCCAACTCCCCACCCTTTCACACACTGTACCCCATCCAACTCCCCACCCTTTCACACACTGCACCCATCCAACTCCCCACCCTTTCACACACTGTACCCCATCCAACTCCCCACCCTTTCACACACTGTACCCCATCCAACTCCCCACCCTTTCACACACTGCACCCATCCAACTCCCCACCCTTTCACACACTGCACCCATCCAACTCCCCACCCTTTCACACACTGTACCCCATCCAACTCCCCACCCTTTCACACACTGTACCCCATCCAACTCCCCACCCTTTCACACACTGTACCCCATCCAACTCCCCACCCTTTCACACACTGCACCCATCCAACTCCCCACCCTTTCACACACTGTACCCCATCCAACTCCCCACCCTTTCACACACTGTACCCCATCCAACTCCCCACCCTTTCACACACTGTACCCATCCAACTCCCCACCCTTTCACACACTGCACCCATCCAACTCCCCACCCTTTCACACACTGTACCCCATCCAACTCCCCACCCTTTCACACACTGCACCCATCCAACTCCCCACCCTTTCACACACTGTACCCCATCCAACTCCCCACCCTTTCACACACTGTACCCATCCAACTCCCCACCCTTTCACACACTGTACCCCATCCAACTCCCCACCCTTTCACACACTGTACCCCATCCAACTCCCCACCCTTTCACACACTGCACCCATCCAACTCCCCACCCTTTCACACACTGTACCCCATCCAACTCCCCACCCTTTCACACACTGTACCCATCCAACTCCCCACCCTTTCACACACTGCACCCATCCAACTCCCCACCCTTTCACACACTGTACCCCATCCAACTCCCCACCCTTTCACACACTGTACCCCATCCAACTCCCCACCCTTTCACACACTGCACCCATCCAACTCCCCACCCTTTCACACACTGTACCCCATCCAACTCCCCACCCTTTCACACACTGCACCCATCCAACTCCCCACCCTTTCACACACACTGTACCCCATCCAACTCCCCACCCTTTCACACACTGCACCCATCCAACTCCCCACCCTTTCACACACTGTACCCCATCCAACTCCCCACCCTTTCACACACTGTACCCCATCCAACTCCCCACCCTCTCACACACTGTACCCCATCCAACTCCCCACCCTTTCACACACTGTACCCCATCCAACTCCCCACCCTCTCACACACTGCACCCATCCAACTCCCCACCCTTTCACACACTGTACCCCATCCAACTCCCCACCCTTTCACACACTGTACCCCATCCAACTCCCCACCCTTTCACACACTGTACCCCATCCAACTCCCCACCCTTTCACACACTGTACCCCATCCAACTCCCCACCCTTTCACACACTGTACCCCATCCAACTCCCCACCCTTTCACACACTGTACCCCATCCAACTCCCCACCCTTTCACACACTGCACCCATCCAACTCCCCACCCTTTCACACACACTGTACCCCATCCAACTCCCCACCCTTTCACACACTGTACCCCATCCAACACCCCACCCTTTCACACACTGTACCCCATCCAACTCCCCACCCTCTCACACACTGCACCCATCCAACTCCCCACCCTCTCACACACTGTACCCATCCAACTCCCCACCCTTTCACACACTGCACCCATCCAACTCCCCACCCTTTCACACACTGTACCCCATCCAACTCCCCACCCTTTCACACACTGTACCCCATCCAACTCCCCACCCTTTCACACACTGTACCCCATCCAACTCCCCACCCTTTCACACACTGTACCCCATCCAACTCCCCACCCTTTCACACACTGTACCCCATCCAACTCCCCACCCTTTCACACACTGCACCCATCCAACTCCCCACCCTTTCACACACTGTACCCCATCCAACTCCCCACCCTTTCACACACTGTACCCCATCCAACTCCCCACCCTTTCACACACTGCACCCATCCAACTCCCCACCCTTTCACACACTGCACCCATCCAACTCCCCACCCTTTCACACACTGTACCCCATCCAACTCCCCACCCTTTCACACACTGTACCCCATCCAACTCCCCACCCTTTCACACACTGTACCCCATCCAACTCCCCACCCTTTCACACACTGCACCCATCCAACTCCCCACCCTTTCACACACTGCACCCCATCCAACTCCCCACCCTTTCACACACTGTACCCCATCCAACTCCCCACCCTCTCACACACTGTACCCCATCCAACTCCCCACCCTTTCACACACTGTACCCCATCCAACTCCCCACCCTTTCACACACTGTACCCCATCCAACTCCCCACCCTCTCACACACTGTACCCCATCCAACTCCCCACCCTTTCACACACTGTACCCCATCCAACTCCCCACCCTTTCACACACTGCACCCCATCCAACTCCCCACCCTTTCACACACTGTACCCATCCAACTCCCCACCCTCTCACACACTGTACCCCATCCAACTCCCCACCCTTTCACACACACTGTACCCCATCCAACTCCCCACCCTCTCACACACTGTACCCCATCCAACTCCCCACCCTTTCACACACTGTACCCCATCCAACTCCCCACCCTTTCACACACTGCACCCATCCAACTCCCCACCCTTTCACACACTGCACCCATCCAACTCCCCACCCTTTCACACACTGTACCCATCCAACTCCCCACCCTTTCACACACTGTACCCCATCCAACTCCCCACCCTCTCACACACTGTACCCCATCCAACTCCCCACCCTTTCACACACTGTACCCCATCCAACTCCCCACCCTTTCACACACTGCACCCATCCAACTCCCCACCCTTTCACACACTGTACCCCATCCAACTCCCCACCCTCTCACACACTGCACCCATCCAACTCCCCACCCTTTCACACACTGTACCCCATCCAACTCCCCACCCTTTCACACACTGTACCCCATCCAACTCCCCACCCTCTCACACACTGCACCCATCCAACTCCCCACCCTTTCACACACTGTACCCCATCCAACTCCCCACCCTCTCACACACTGCACCCATCCAACTCCCCACCCTTTCACACACTGCACCCATCCAACTCCCCACCCTTTCACACACTGTACCCCATCCAACTCCCCACCCTTTCACACACTGTACCCATCCAACTCCCCACCCTTTCACACACTGCACCCATCCAACTCCCCACCCTTTCACACACTGTACCCCATCCAACTCCCCACCCTTTCACACACTGTACCCCATCCAACTCCCACCCTCTCACACACTGTACCCCATCCAACTCCCCACCCTTTCACACACTGTACCCCATCCAACTCCCCACCCTTTCACACACTGTACCCCATCCAACTCCCCACCCTCTCACACACTGTACCCCATCCAACTCCCCACCCTTTCACACACTGCACCCATCCAACTCCCCACCCTTTCACACACTGCACCCATCCAACTCCCCACCCTTTCACACACTGTACCCCATCCAACTCCCCACCCTTTCACACACTGTACCCCATCCAACTCCCCACCCTTTCACACACTGTACCCATCCAACTCCCCACCCTTTCACACACTGCACCCATCCAACTCCCCACCCTTTCACACACACTGTACCCCATCCAACTCCCCACCCTTTCACACACTGCACCCATCCAACTCCCCACCCTTTCACACACTGTACCCCATCCAACTCCCCACCCTTTCACACACTGTACCCCATCCAACTCCCCACCCTCTCACACACTGTACCCCATCCAACTCCCCACCCTCTCACACACTGTACCCATCCAACTCCCCACCCTTTCACACACTGTACCCCATCCAACTCCCCACCCTCTCACACACTGCACCCATCCAACTCCCCACCCTCTCACACACTGTACCCCATCCAACTCCCCACCCTTTCACACACTGTACCCCATCCAACTCCCCACCCTTTCACACACTGTACCCCATCCAACTCCCCACCCTTTCACACACTGTACCCCATCCAACTCCCCACCCTTTCACACACTGTACCCCATCCAACTCCCCACCCTCTCACACACTGTACCCCATCCAACTCCCCACCCTCTCACACACTGCACCCATCCAACTCCCCACCCTTTCACACACTGTACCCCATCCAACTCCCCACCCTTTCACACACTGTACCCATCCAACTCCCCACCCTTTCACACACTGTACCCCATCCAACTCCCCACCCTTTCACACACTGCACCCATCCAACTCCCCACCCTTTCACACACACACTGTACCCCATCCAACTCCCCACCCTTTCACACACTGTACCCCATCCAACTCCCCACCCTTTCACACACTGTACCCCATCCAACTCCCCACCCTTTCACACACTGTACCCATCCAACTCCCCACCCTTTCACACACTGTACCCCATCCAACTCCCCACCCTTTCACACACTGTACCCCATCCAACTCCCCACCCTTTCACACACTGCACCCATCCAACTCCCCACCCTTTCACACACTGCACCCATCCAACTCCCCACCCTTTCACACACTGTACCCCATCCAACTCCCCACCCTTTCACACACTGTACCCCATCCAACTCCCCACCCTTTCACACACTGTACCCCATCCAACTCCCCACCCTTTCACACACTGCACCCATCCAACTCCCCACCCTTTCACACACACACTGTACCCCATCCAACTCCCCACCCTTTCACACACTGCACCCCATCCAACTCCCCACCCTTTCACACACTGTACCCCATCCAACTCCCCACCCTTTCACACACTGTACCCCATCCAACTCCCCACCCTTTCACACACTGCACCCATCCAACTCCCCACCCTTTCACACACTGCACCCCATCCAACTCCCCACCCTTTCACACACTGTACCCCATCCAACTCCCCACCCTTTCACACACTGCACCCCATCCAACTCCCCACCCTTTCACACACTGTACCCCATCCAACTCCCCACCCTCTCACACACTGTACCCCATCCAACTCCCCACCCTTTCACACACTGTACCCCATCCAACTCCCCACCCTTTCACACACTGTACCCCATCCAACTCCCCACCCTTTCACACACTGTACCCCATCCAACTCCCCACCCTTTCACACACTGTACCCCATCCAACTCCCCACCCTTTCACACACTGTACCCCATCCAACTCCCCACCCTTTCACACACACTGCACCCATCCAACTCCCCACCCTCTCACACACTGTACCCCATCCAACTCCCCACCCTTTCACACACTGCACCCATCCAACTCCCCACCCTTTCACACACTGCACCCCATCCAACTCCCCACCCTTTCACACACTGTACCCCATCCAACTCCCCACCCTCTCACACACTGTACCCCATCCAACTCCCCACCCTTTCACACACTGTACCCCATCCAACTCCCCACCCTTTCACACACTGTACCCCATCCAACTCCCCACCCTCTCACACACTGTACCCCATCCAACTCCCCACCCTCTCACACACTGTACCCCATCCAACTCCCCACCCTCTCACACACTGTACCCCATCCAACTCCCCACCCTTTCACACACACTGCACCCATCCAACTCCCCACCCTCTCACACACTGTACCCCATCCAACTCCCCACCCTTTCACACACTGCACCCATCCAACTCCCCACCCTTTCACACACTGCACCCCATCCAACTCCCCACCCTTTCACACACTGTACCCCATCCAACTCCCCACCCTCTCACACACTGTACCCCATCCAACTCCCCACCCTTTCACACACTGCACCCATCCAACTCCCCACCCTTTCACACACTGCACCCATCCAACTCCCCACCCTTTCACACAATGTACCCATCCAACTCCCCACCCTTTCACACACTGTACCCCATCCAACTCCCCACCCTTTCACACACTGTACCCCATCCAACTCCCCACCCTCTCACACACTGTACCCCATCCAACTCCCCACCCTTTCACACACTGTACCCCATCCAACTCCCCACCCTTTCACACACTGTCCCCCATCCAACTCCCCACCCTTTCACACACTGCACCCATCCAACTCCCCACCCTTTCACACACTGCACCCATCCAACTCCCCACCCTTTCACACACTGTACCCATCCAACTCCCCACCCTTTCACACACTGTACCCCATCCAACTCCCCACCCTCTCACACACTGTACCCATCCAACTCCCCACCCTCTCACACACTGTACCCATCCAACTCCCCACCCTCTCACACACTGTACCCCATCCAACTCCCCACCCTTTCACACACTGTACCCCATCCAACTCCCCACCCTCTCACACACTGTACCCCATCCAACTCCCCACCCTCTCACACACTGTACCCATCCAACTCCCCACCCTCTCACACACTGTACCCCATCCAACTCCCCACCCTCTCACACACTGTACCCATCCAACTCCCCACCCTCTCACACACTGTACCCCATCCAACTCCCCACCCTTTCACACACTGTACCCCATCCAACTCACCCATCCAACTCCCCACCCTTTCACACACTGTACCCATCCAACTCCCCACCCTTTCACACACTGTACCCCATCCAACTCCCCACCCTCTCACACACTGTACCCCATCCAACTCCCCACCCTTTCACACACTGTACCCATCCAACTCCCCACCCTTTCACACACTGTACCCCATCCAACTCCCCACCCTTTCACACACTGTACCCCATCCAACTCCCCACCCTCTCACACACTGTACCCCATCCAACTCCCCACCCTTTCACACACTGCACCCATCCAACTCCCCACCCTTTCACACACTGCACCCATCCAACTCCCCACCCTTTCACACACTGTACCCCATCCAACTCCCCACCCTTTCACACACTGTACCCCATCCAACTCCCCACCCTTTCACACACTGTACCCCATCCAACTCCCCACCCTTTCACACACTGTACCCCATCCAACTCCCCACCCTTTCACACACTGTACCCCATCCAACTCCCCACCCTTTCACACACTGTACCCCATCCAACTCCCCACCCTTTCACACACTGTACCCCATCCAACTCCCCACCCTCTCACACACTGTACCCCATCCAACTCCCCACCCTTTCACACACTGTACCCCATCCAACTCCCCACCCTTTCACACACTGTACCCCATCCAACTCCCCACCCTTTCACACACTGCACCCATCCAACTCCCCACCCTTTCACACACTGCACCCATCCAACTCCCCACCCTCTCACACACTGCACCCATCCAACTGCCCACCCTTTCACTCACTGCACCCATCCAACTCCCCACCCTTTCACATACTGCACCCATCCAACTCCCCACCCTTTCACACACTGCACCCATCCAACTCCCCACCCTCTCACATACTGTACCCCATCCAACTCCCCACCCTTTCACACACTGTACCCCATCCAACTCCCCACCCTTTCACACACTGTACCCATCCAACTCCCCACCCTTTCACACACTGTATCCCATCCAACTCCCCACCCTTTCACACACTGTACCCCATCCAACTCCCCACCCTCTCACACACTGCACCCATCCAACTCCCCACCCTCACACACTGTACCCATCCAACTCCCCACCCTTTCACACACTGCACCCATCCAACTCCCCACCCTTTCACACACTGTACCCATCCAACTCCCCACCCTTTCACACACTGCACCCCATCCAACTCCCCACCCTTTCACACACTGTACCCATCCAACTCCCCACCCTTTCACACACTGCACCCATCCAACTCCCCACCCTTTCACACACTGCACCCCATCCAACTCCCCACCCTTTCACACACTGTACCCATCCAACTCCCCACCCTTTCACACACTGTACCCCATCCAACTCCCCACCCTTTCACACACACTGCACCCATCCAACTCCCCACCCTCTCACACACTGCACCCATCCAACTCCCCACCCTTTCACACACTGTACCCCATCCAACTCCCCACCCTTTCACACACTGCACCCATCCAACTCCCCACCCTTTCACACACTGTACCCCATGCAACTCCCCACCCTTTCACACACTGTACCCCATCCAACTCCCCACCCTTTCACACACTGTACCCCATCCAACTCCCCACCCTCTCACACACTGCACCCCATCCAACTCCCCACCCTTTCACACACTGCACCCATCCAACTCCCCACCCTTTCACACACTGTACCCCATCCAACTCCCCACCCTTTCACACACTGTACCCCATCCAACTCCCCACCCTCTCACACACTGTACCCCATCCAACTCCCCACCCTTTCACACACTGTACCCCATCCAACTCCCCACCCTCTCACACACACTGCACCCATCCAACTCCCCACCCTTTCACACACTGTACCCCATCCAACTCCCCACCCTTTCACACACTGCACCCATCCAACTCCCCACCCTTTCACACACTGTACCCCATCCAACTCCCCACCCTTTCACACACTGTACCCCATCCAACTCCCCACCCTCTCACACACTGTACCCCATCCAACTCCCCACCCTCTCACACACTGTACCCCATCCAACTCCCCACCCTCTCACACACTGTACCCCATCCAACTCCCCACCCTTTCACACACACTGCACCCATCCAACTCCCCACCCTCTCACACACTGTACCCCATCCAACTCCCCACCCTTTCACACACTGCACCCATCCAACTCCCCACCCTTTCACACACTGCACCCCATCCAACTCCCCACCCTTTCACACACTGTACCCCATCCAACTCCCCACCCTCTCACACACTGTACCCCATCCAACTCCCCACCCTTTCACACACTGCACCCATCCAACTCCCCACCCTTTCACACACTGCACCCATCCAACTCCCCACCCTTTCACACAATGTACCCATCCAACTCCCCACCCTTTCACACACTGTACCCCATCCAACTCCCCACCCTTTCACACACTGTACCCCATCCAACTCCCCACCCTCTCACACACTGTACCCATCCAACTCCCCACCCTTTCACACACTGTACCCCATCCAACTCCCCACCCTTTCACACACTGTACCCCATCCAACTCCCCACCCTTTCACACACTGCACCCATCCAACTCCCCACCCTTTCACACACTGCACCCATCCAACTCCCCACCCTTTCACACACTGTACCCATCCAACTCCCCACCCTTTCACACACTGTACCCCATCCAACTCCCCACCCTCTCACACACTGTACCCATCCAACTCCCCACCCTCTCACACACTGTACCCATCCAACTCCCCACCCTCTCACACACTGTACCCCATCCAACTCCCCACCCTTTCACACACTGTACCCCATCCAACTCCCCACCCTCTCACACACTGTACCCATCCAACTCCCCACCCTCTCACACACTGTACCCATCCAACTCCCCACCCTCTCACACACTGTACCCATCCAACTCCCCACCCTTTCACACACTGTACCCCATCCAACTGCCCACCCTTTCACACACTGTACCCCATCCAACTCCCCACCCTCTCACACACTGTACCCATCCAACTCCCCACCCTCTCACACACTGTCCCCATCCAACTCCCCACCCTTTCACACACTGTACCCCATCCAACTCCCCACCCTTTCACACACTGTACCCATCCAACTCCCCACCCTTTCACACACTGTACCCCATCCAACTCCCCACCCTCTCACACACTGTACCCCATCCAACTCCCCACCCTTTCACACACTGTACCCATCCAACTCCCCACCCTTTCACACACTGTACCCCATCCAACTCCCCACCCTTTCACACACTGTACCCCATCCAACTCCCCACCCTCTCACACACTGTACCCCATCCAACTCCCCACCCTTTCACACACTGCTACCCATCCAACTCCCCACCCTTTCACACACTGCACCCATCCAACTCCCCACCCTTTCACACACTGTACCCCATCCAACTCCCCACCCTTTCACACACTGTACCCCATCCAACTCCCCACCCTTTCACACACTGTACCCCATCCAACTCCCCACCCTTTCACACACTGTACCCCATCCAACTCCCCACCCTTTCACACACTGTACCCCATCCAACTCCCCACCCTTTCACACACTGTACCCCATCCAACTCCCCACCCTTTCACACACTGTACCCCATCCAACTCCCCACCCTCTCACACACTGTACCCCATCCAACTCCCCACCCTTTCACACACTGTACCCCATCCAACTCCCCACCCTTTCACACACTGTACCCCATCCAACTCCCCACCCTTTCACACACTGCACCCATCCAACTCCCCACCCTTTCACACACTGCACCCATCCAACTCCCCACCCTCTCACACACTGCACCCCATCCAACTGCCCACCCTTTCACTCACTGCACCCATCCAACTCCCCACCCTTTCACATACTGCACCCATCCAACTCCCCACCCTTTCACACACTGCACCCCATCCAACTCCCCACCCTCTCACATACTGTACCCCATCCAACTCCCCACCCTTTCACACACTGTACCCCATCCAACTCCCCACCCTTTCACACACTGTACCCATCCAACTCCCCACCCTTTCACACACTGTATCCCATCCAACTCCCCACCCTTTCACACACTGTACCCCATCCAACTCCCCACCCTCTCACACACTGCACCCATCCAACTCCCCACCCTCACACACTGTACCCATCCAACTCCCCACCCTTTCACACACTGCACCCATCCAACTCCCCACCCTTTCACACACTGTACCCCATCCAACTCCCCACCCTTTCACACACACTGCACCCATCCAACTCCCCACCCTCTCACACACTGCACCCATCCAACTCCCCACCCTTTCACACACTGTACCCCATCCAACTCCCCACCCTTTCACACACTGCACCCATCCAACTCCCCACCCTTTCACACACTGTACCCCATGCAACTCCCCACCCTTTCACACACTGTACCCCATCCAACTCCCCACCCTTTCACACACTGTACCCCATCCAACTCCCCACCCTCTCACACACTGCACCCCATCCAACTCCCCACCCTTTCACACACTGCACCCATCCAACTCCCCACCCTTTCACACACTGTACCCCATCCAACTCCCCACCCTTTCACACACTGTACCCCATCCAACTCCCCACCCTCTCACACACTGTACCCCATCCAACTCCCCACCCTTTCACACACTGTACCCCATCCAACTCCCCACCCTCTCACACACACTGCACCCATCCAACTCCCCACCCTTTCACACACTGTACCCCATCCAACTCCCCACCCTTCTCACACACTGCACCCATCCAACTCCCCACCCTTTCACACACTGTACCCCCACCTCCCCACCCTTACCTCCCCACCCTTCACACACTGTACCCCATCCAACTCCCACCCTTTCACACACTGTACCCATCACCACCTCCCAACCCATCTCCACCCTCACACTGTACCCATCCAACTCCCCACCCTTTCACACACTGTACCCCATCCAACTCCCCACCCTTTCACACACTGTACCCATCCAACTCCCCACCCACCCACCCTCACACACTGTACCCCATCCAACTCCCCACCCTTCACCACTACCCCCACCCCCCTCACACACTGTACCCCATCCAACTCCCCACCCTTCACACACTGTACCCCACCCCCCTCCACACTCCCCACCCACCTCCACTCACACCTGTACCCCATCCAACTCCCCACCCTTTCACACACTGTACCCCATCCACTCCCCACCCTCACACACACTGTACCCCATCCAACTCCCCACCCTTTCACACACTGTACCCCATCCAACTCCCCACCCTCACACACACTGTACCCCATCCAACTCCCCACCCTTTCACACACTGTACCCCATCCAACTCCCCACCCTCACACACACTGTACCCCATCCAACTCCCCACCCTTTCACACACTGTACCCCATCCAACTCCCCACCCTCACACACACTGTACCCCATCCAACTCCCCACCCTTTCACACACTGTACCCCATCCAACTCCCCACCCTTTCACACACTGTACCCCATCCAACTCCCCACCCTTTCACACACTGTACCCCATCCAACTCCCCACCCTTTCACACACTGTACCCCATCCAACTCCCCACCCTTTCACACACTGTACCCCATCCAACTCCCCACCCTCTCACACACTGTACCCCATCCAACTCCCCACCCTTTCACACACTGTACCCCATCCAACTCCCCACCCTCTCACACACTGTACCCCATCCAACTCCCCACCCTCTCACACACTGTACCCCATCCAACTCCCCACCCTTTCACACACTGTACCCCATCCAACTCCCCACCCTTTCACACACTGTACCCCATCCAACTCCCCACCCTTTCACACACTGTACCCATCCAACTCCCCACCCTTTCACACACTGCACCCCATCCAACTCCCCACCCTTTCACACACTGTACCCCATCCAACTCCCCACCCTTTCACACACTGTACCCCATCCAACTCCCCACCCTTTCACACACTGTACCCCATCCAACTCCCCACCCTTTCACACACTGTACCCATCCAACTCCCCTCCCTTTCACACACTGTACCCATCCAACTCCCCACCCTTTCACACACTGTACCCCATCCAACTCCCCACCCTCTCACACACTGCACCCATCCAACTCCCCACCCTTTCACACACTGCACCCATCCAACTGCCCACCCTTTCACACACTGTACCCCATCCAACTCACCACCCTCTCACACACTGTACCCCATCCAACTCCCCACCCTTTCACACACTGTACCCATCCAACTCCCCACCCTCTCACACACTGCACCCCATCCAACTCCCCACCCTTTCACACACTGCACCCATCCAACTCCCCACCCTTTCACACACTGTACCCCATCCAACTCCCCACCCTCTCACACACTGCACCCATCCAACTCCCCACCCTTTCACACACTGCACCCATCCAACTGCCCACCCTTTCACACACTGTACCCCATCCAACTCCCCACCCTCTCACACACTGCACCCATCCAACTCCCCACCCTTTCACACACTGTACCCCATCCAACTCCCCACCCTCTCACACACTGCACCCATCCAACTCCCCACCCTCTCACACACTGTACCCATCCAACTCCCCACCCTTTCACACACTGTACCCCATCCAACTCCCCACCCTTTCACACACTGCACCCATCCAACTCCCCACCCTTTCACACACTGTACCCCATCCAACTCCCCACCCTTTCACACACTGTACCCCATCCAACTCCCCACCCTTTCACACACTGCACCCATCCAACTGCCCACCCTTTCACACACTGTACCCCATCCAACTCCCCACCCTTTCACACACTGTACCCATCCAACTCGCCACCCTTTCACACACTGTACCCCATCCAACTCCCCACCCTCTCACACACTGTACCCCATCCAACTCCCCACCCTTTCACACACTGTACCCCATCCAATTCCCCACCCTTTCACACACTGCACCCATCCAACTCCCCACCCTTTCACACACTGTACCCCATCCAACTCCCCACCCTTTCACACACTGCACCCATCCAACTCCCCACCCTCTCACACACTGTACCCATCCAACTCCCCACCCTCTCACACACTGCACCCCATCCAACTCCCCACCCTTTCACACACTGCACCCCATCCAACTCCCCACCCTTTCACACACTGTACCCCATCCAACTCCCCACCCTCTCACACACTGCACCCATCCAACTCCCCACCCTTTCACACACTGCACCCATCCAACTGCCCACCCTTTCACACACTGTCCCCATCCAACTCCCCACCCTTTCACACACTGTACCATCCAACTCCCCACCCTTTCACACACTGCACCCATCCAACTCCCCACCCTTTCACACACTGTACCCCATCCAACTCCCCACCCTCTCACACACTGCACCCATCCAACTCCCCACCCTCTCACACACTGTACCCATCCAACTCCCCACCCTTTCACACACTGTACCCCATCCAACTCCCCACCCTTTCACACACTGCACCCATCCAACTCCCCACCCTTTCACACACTGCACCCCATCCAACTCCCCACCCTTTCACACACTGTACCCCATCCAACTCCCCACCCTCTCACACACTGTACCCATCCAACTCCCCACCCTTCACACACTGTACCCCATCCAACTCCCCACCCTCTCACACACTGTACCCCATCCAACTCCCCACCCTTTCACACACTGTACCCCATCCAACTCCCCACCCTTTCACACACTGCACCCATCCAACTCCCCACCCTTTCACACACTGCACCCATCCAACTCCCCACCCTTTCACACACTGCACCCCATCCAACTCCCCACCCTTTCACACACTGCACCCCATCCAACTCCCCACCCTTTCACACACTGTACCCCATCCAACTCCCCACCCTCTCACACACTGTACCCCATCCAACTCCCCACCCTTTCACACACTGTACCCCATCCAACTCCCCACCCTTTCACACACTGTACCCCATCCAACTCCCCACCCTTTCACACACTGCACCCATCCAACTCCCCACCCTTTCACACACTGCACCCCATCCAACTCCCCACCCTTTCACACACTGTACCCCATCCAACTCCCCACCCTCTCACACACTGTACCCATCCAACTCCCCACCCTTCACACACTGTACCATCCAACTCCCCACCCTTTCACACACTGCACCCATCCAACTCCCCACCCTTTCACACACTGTACCCCATCCAACTCCCCACCCTCTCACACACTGCACCCATCCAACTCCCCACCCTCTCACACACTGTACCCATCCAACTCCCCACCCTTTCACACACTGTACCCCATCCAACTCCCCACCCTTTCACACACTGTACCCATCCAACTCCCCACCCTTTCACACACTGTATCCCATCCAACTCCCCACCCTTTCACACACTGTACCCCATCCAACTCCCCACCCTCTCACACACTGCACCCATCCAACTCCCCACCCTCACACACTGTACCCATCCAACTCCCCACCCTTTCACACACTGCACCCATCCAACTCCCCACCCTTTCACACACTGTACCCCATCCAACTCCCCATCCTCTCACACACTGCACCCATCCAACTCCCCACCCTTTCACACACTGTACCCCATCCAACTCCCCACCCTTTCACACACTGCACCCATCCAACTCCCCACCCTTTCACACACTGTACCCCATGCAACTCCCCACCCTTTCACACACTGTACCCCATCCAACTCCCCACCCTTTCACACACTGTACCCCATCCAACTCCCCACCCTCTCACACACTGCACCCCATCCAACTCCCCACCCTTTCACACACTGCACCCATCCAACTCCCCACCCTTTCACACACTGTACCCCATCCAACTCCCCACCCTTTCACACACTGTACCCCATCCAACTCCCCACCCTCTCACACACTGTACCCCATCCAACTCCCCACCCTTTCACACACTGTACCCCATCCAACTCCCCACCCTCTCACACACACTGCACCCATCCAACTCCCCACCCTTTCACACACTGTACCCCATCCAACTCCCCACCCTTTCACACACTGCACCCATCCAACTCCCCACCCTTTCACACACTGTACCCCATGCAACTCCCCACCCTTTCACACACTGTACCCCATCCAACTCCCCACCCTTTCACACACTGTACCCCATCCAACTCCCCACCCTTTCACACACTGCACCCATCCAACTCGCCACCCTCTCACACACTGTACCCCATCCAACTCCCCACCCTTTCACACACTGTACCCCATCCAACTCCCCACCCTTTCACACACTGCACCCATCCAACTCCCCACCCTTTCACACACTGTACCCATCCAACTCCCCACCCTTTCACACACTGTACCCCATCCAACTCCCCACCCTTTCACACACTGTACCCCATCCAACTCCCCACCCTTTCACACACTGTACCCCATCCAACTCCCCACCCTTTCACACACTGTACCCCATCCAACTCCCCACCCTCTCACACACTGTACCCCATCCAACTCCCCACCCTTTCACACACTGTACCCCATCCAACTCCCCACCCTTTCACACACTGTACCCCATCCAACTCCCCACCCTTTCACACACTGTACCCCATCCAACTCCCCACCCTTTCACACACTGTACCCCATCCAACTCCCCACCCTCACACACACTGTACCCCATCCAACTCCCCACCCTTTCACACACTGTACCCCATCCAACTCCCCACCCTCACACACACTGTACCCCATCCAACTCCCCACCCTTTCACACACTGTACCCCATCCAACTCCCCACCCTCTCACACACTGCACCCATCCAACTCCCCACCCTTTCACACACTGTACCCCATCCAACTCCCCACCCTTTCACACACTGTACCCCATCCAACTCCCCACCCTTTCACACACTGTACCCCATCCAACTCCCCACCCTTTCACACACTGTACCCATCCAACTCCCCACCCTTTCACACACTGTACCCCATCCAACTCCCCACCCTTTCACACACTGTACCCCATCCAACTCCCCACCCTTTCACACACTGTACCCCATCCAACTCCCCACCCTCTCACACACGGTACCCCATCCAACTCCCCACCCTCTCACACACGGTACCCCATCCAACTCCCCACCCTTTCACACACTGTACCCCATCCAACTCCCCACCCTTTCACACACTGTACCCCATCCAACTCCCCACCCTTTCACACACTGTACCCATCCAACTCCCCACCCTTTCACACACTGCACCCCATCCAACTCCCCACCCTTTCACACACTGTACCCCATCCAACTCCCCACCCTTTCACACACTGTACCCATCCAACTCCCCACCCTTTCACACACTGTACCCCATCCAACTCCCCACCCTTTCACACACTGTACCCCATCCAACTCCCCACCCTTTCACACACTGTACCCATCCAACTCCCCTCCCTTTCACACACTGTACCCATCCAACTCCCCACCCTTTCACACACTGTACCCCATCCAACTCCCCACCCTCTCACACACTGCACCCATCCAACTCCCCACCCTTTCACACACTGCACCCATCCAACTGCCCACCCTTTCACACACTGTACCCCATCCAACTCCCCACCCTTTCACACACTGTACCCCATCCAACTCCCCACCCTTTCACACACTGTACCCATCCAACTCCCCACCCTCTCACACACTGCACCCCATCCAACTCCCCACCCTTTCACACACTGCACCCATCCAACTCCCCACCCTTTCACACACTGTACCCCATCCAACTCCCCACCCTCTCACACACTGCACCCATCCAACTCCCCACCCTTTCACACACTGCACCCATCCAACTGCCCACCCTTTCACACACTGTACCCCATCCAACTCCCCACCCTCTCACACACTGCACCCATCCAACTCCCCACCCTTTCACACACTGTACCCCATCCAACTCCCCACCCTCTCACACACTGCACCCATCCAACTCCCCACCCTCTCACACACTGTACCCATCCAACTCCCCACCCTTTCACACACTGTACCCCATCCAACTCCCCACCCTTTCACACACTGCACCCATCCAACTCCCCACCCTTTCACACACTGTACCCCATCCAACTCCCCACCCTTTCACACACTGTACCCCATCCAACTCCCCACCCTTTCACACACTGTACCCCATCCAACTCCCCACCCTTTCACACACTGTACCCATCCAACTCGCCACCCTTTCACACACTGTACCCCATCCAACTCCCCACCCTTTCACACACTGCACCCATCCAACTGCCCACCCTTTCACACACTGTACCCCATCCAACTCCCCACCCTTTCACACACTGTACCCATCCAACTCCCCACCCTCTCACACACTGTACCCCATCCAACTCCCCACCCTCTCACACACTGTACCCATCCAACTCCCCACCCTCTCACACACTGCACCCCATCCAACTCCCCACCCTTTCACACACTGCACCCCATCCAACTCCCCACCCTTTCACACACTGTACCCCATCCAACTCCCCACCCTCTCACACACTGCACCCATCCAACTCCCCACCCTTTCACACACTGCACCCATCCAACTGCCCACCCTTTCACACACTGTCCCCATCCAACTCCCCACCCTTTCACACACTGTACCATCCAACTGCCCACCCTTTCACACACTGTCCCCATCCAACTCCCCACCCTTTCACACACTGCACCCATCCAACTCCCCACCCTCTCACACACTGTACCCATCCAACTCCCCACCCTCTCACACACTGCACCCCATCCAACTCCCCACCCTTTCACACACTGCACCCCATCCAACTCCCCACCCTTTCACACACTGCACCCATCCAACTCCCCACCCTTTCACACACTGTACCCCATCCAACTCCCCACCCTCTCACACACTGCACCCATCCAACTCCCCACCCTTTCACACACTGTCCCCATCCAACTCCCCACCCTTTCACACACTGTACCATCCAACTCCCCACCCTTTCACACACTGCACCCATCCAACTCCCCACCCTTTCACACACTGTACCCCATCCAACTCCCCACCCTCTCACACACTGCACCCATCCAACTCCCCACCCTCTCACACACTGTACCCATCCAACTCCCCACCCTTTCACACACTGTACCCCATCCAACTCCCCACCCTTTCACACACTGCACCCATCCAACTCCTCACCCTTTCACACACTGCACCCCATCCAACTCCCCACCCTTTCACACACTGTACCCCATCCAACTCCCCACCCTCTCACACACTGTACCCATCCAACTCCCCACCCTTTCACACACTGTACCCCATCCAACTCCCCACCCTCTCACACACTGCACCCATCCAACTCCCCACCCTCTCACACACTGTACCCATCCAACTCCCCACCCTTTCACACACTGTACCCCATCCAACTCCCCACCCTTTCACACACTGCACCCATCCAACTCCCCACCCTTTCACACACTGTACCCCATCCAACTCCCCACCCTTTCACACACTGCACCCATCCAACTCCCCACCCTTTCACACACTGCACCCCATCCAACTCCCCACCCTTTCACACACTGTACCCCATCCAACTCCCCACCCTCTCACACACTGTACCCCATCCAACTCCCCACCCTTTCACACACTGTACCCCATCCAACTCCCCACCCTTTCACACACTGCACCCATCCAACTCCCCACCCTTTCACACACTGCACCCATCCAACTCCCCACCCTTTCACACACTGCACCCCATCCAACTCCCCACCCTTTCACACACTGCACCCCATCCAACTCCCCACCCTTTCACACACTGTACCCCATCCAACTCCCCACCCTCTCACACACTGTACCCCATCCAACTCCCCACCCTTTCACACACTGTACCCCATCCAACTCCCCACCCTTTCACACACTGTACCCCATCCAACTCCCCACCCTTTCACACACACTGCACCCATCCAACTCCCCACCCTCTCACACACTGTACCCCATCCAACTCCCCACCCTTTCACACACTGCACCCATCCAACTCCCCACCCTTTCACACACTGTACCCCATCCAACTCCCCACCCTCTCACACACTGTACCCCATCCAACTCCCCACCCTTTCACACACTGCACCCATCCAACTCCCCACCCTTTCACACACTGTACCCCATCCAACTCCCCACCCTTTCACACACTGTACCCCATCCAACTCCCCACCCTTTCACACACTGTACCCATCCAACTCCCCACCCTTTCACACACTGCACCCATCCAACTCCCCACCCTTTCACACACTGCACCCATCCAACTCCCCACCCTTTCACACACTGTACCCATCCAACTCCCCACCCTCTCACACACTGTACCCCATCCAACTCCCCACCCTTTCACACACTGTACCCCATCCAACTCCCCACCCTTTCACACACTGTACCCCATCCAACTCCCCACCCTCTC
Source organism: Heptranchias perlo (assembly GCF_035084215.1). Lineage (NCBI taxonomy): Eukaryota > Metazoa > Chordata > Chondrichthyes > Hexanchiformes > Hexanchidae > Heptranchias > Heptranchias perlo. The sequence continues at coordinate 21,650 of NW_027139917.1, read as the reverse complement.
ACACACTGTACCCCATCCAACTCCCCACCCTTTCACACACTGTACCCATCCAACTCCCCACCCTTTCACACACTGTACCCCATCCAACTCCCCACCCTTTCACACACTGTACCCCATCCAACTCCCCACCCTCTCACACACTGTACCCCATCCAACTCCCCACCCTTTCACACACTGCACCCATCCAACTCCCCACCCTTTCACACACTGCACCCATCCAACTCCCCACCCTTTCACACACTGTACCCCATCCAACTCCCCACCCTTTCACACACTGTACCCCATCCAACTCCCCACCCTTTCACACACTGTACCCCATCCAACTCCCCACCCTCTCACACACTGTACCCCATGCAACTCCCCACCCTTTCACACACTGTACCCCATCCAACTCCCCACCCTTTCACACACTGTACCCCATCCAACTCCCCACCCTCTCACACACTGTACCCCATGCAACTCCCCACCCTTTCACACACACTGTACCCCATCCAACTCCCCACCCTTTCACACACTGTACCCCATCCAACTCCCCACCCTTTCACACACTGCACCCATCCAACTCCCCACCCTTTCACACACTGCACGCATCCAACTCCCCACCCTCTCACACAGTGCACCCATCCAACTCCCCACCCTTTCACTCACTGCACCCATCCAACTCCCCACCCTTTCACACACTGCACCCATCCAACTCCCCACCCTTTCACACACTGCACCCATCCAACTCCCCACCCTCTCACACACTGTACCCCATCCAACTCCCCACCCTTTCACACACTGTACCCCATCCAACTCCCCACCCTTTCACACAGTGTACCCATCCAACTCCCCACCCTTTCACACACTGTACCCCATCCAACTCCCCACCCTTTCACACACTGTACCCCATCCAACTCCCCACCCTCTCACACACTGTACCCCATCCAACTCCCCACCCTTTCACACACTGCACCCATCCAACTCCCCACCCTTTCACACACTGCACCCATCCAACTCCCCACCCTTTCACACACTGTACCCCATCCAACTCCCCACCCTTTCACACACTGTACCCCATCCAACTCCCCACCCTTTCACACACTGTACCCCATCCAACTCCCCACCCTTTCACACACTGTACCCCATCCAACTCCCCACCCTTTCACACACTGTACCCCATCCAACTCCCCACCCTTTCACACACTGTACCCCATCCAACTCCCCACCCTCTCACACACTGTACCCCATCCAACTCCCCACCCTCTCACACACTGTACCCCATCCAACTCCCCACCCTTTCACACACTGTACCCCATCCAACTCCCCACCCTTTCACACACTGTACCCCATCCAACTCCCCACCCTTTCACACACTGCACCCATCCAACTCCCCACCCTCTCACACACTGTACCCCATCCAACTCCCCACCCTTTCACACACTGTACCCCATCCAACTCCCCACCCTTTCACACACTGCACCCATCCAACTCCCCACCCTCTCACACACTGCACCCATCCAACTCCCCACCCTTTCACTCACTGTACCCCATCCAACTCCCCACCCTCTCACTCACTGTACCCCATCCAACTCCCCACCCTCTCACACACTGTACCCCATCCAACTCCCCACCCTTTCACACACTGTACCCCATCCAACTCCCCACCCTTTCACACACTGTACCCATCCAACTCCCCACCCTTTCACACACTGCACCCATCCAACTCCCCACCCTTTCACACACTGCACCCATCCAACTCCCCACCCTCTCACACAATGTACCCCATCCAACTCCCCACCCTTTCACACACTGTACCCCATCCAACTCCCCACCCTTTCACACACTGTACCCATCCAACTCCCCACCCTTTCACACACTGTACCCCATCCAACTCCCCACCCTTTCACACACACTGCACCCATCCAACTCCCCACCCTCTCACACACTGCACCCATCCAACTCCCCACCCTTTCACACACTGCACCCATCCAACTCCCCACCCTTTCACACACTGCACCCATCCAACTCCCCACCCTTTCACACACTGTACCCCATCCAACTCCCCACCCTTTCACACACTGTACCCCATCCAACTCCCCACCCTTTCACACACACTGTACCCCATCCAACTCCCCACCCTTTCACACACTGTACCCCATCCAACTCCCCACCCTTTCACACACTGCACCCATCCAACTCCCCACCCTTTCACACACTGTACCCCATCCAACTCCCCACCCTTTCACACACTGTACCCCATCCAACTCCCCACCCTTTCACACACTGTACCCCATCCAACTCCCCACCCTTTCACACACTGTACCCATCCAACTCCCCACCCTTTCACACACTGTACCCCATCCAACTCCCCACCCTCACACACACTGTACCCCATCCAACTCCCCACCCTTTCACACACTGTACCCCATCCAACTCCCCACCCTTTCACACACTGTACCCCATCCAACTCCCCACCCTTTCACACACTGTACCCCATCCAACTCCCCACCCTTTCACACACTGTACCCCATCCAACTCCCCACCCTCACACACACTGTACCCCATCCAACTCCCCACCCTTTCACACACTGCACCCATCCAACTCCCCACCCTTTCACACACTGTACCCCATCCAACTCCCCACCCTTTCACACACACTGCACCCATCCAACTCCCCACCCTTTCACACACTGTACCCCATCCAACTCCCCACCCTTTCACACACTGTACCCCATCCAACTCCCCACCCTTTCACACACTGTACCCATCCAACTCCCCACCCTCTCACACACTGTACCCCATCCAACTCCCCACCCTTTCACACACTGTACCCCATCCAACTCCCCACCCTTTCACACACTGTACCCATCCAACTCCCCACCCTTTCACACACTGTACCCCATCCAACTCCCCACCCTTTCACACACACTGTACCCCATCCAACTCCCCACCCTCTCACACACTGTACCCCATCCAACTCCCCACCCTCTCACACACTGTACCCCATCCAACTCCCCACCCTTTCACACACTGTACCCCATCCAACTCCCCACCTCTCACACACTGCACCCCATCCAACTCCCCACCCTTTCACACACTGTACCCATCCAACTCCCCACCCTTTCACACACTGTACCCCATCCAACTCCCCACCCTCTCACACACTGCACCCATCCAACTCCCCACCCTTTCACACACTGCACCCATCCAACTCCCCACCCTTTCACACACTGCACCCATCCAACTCCCCACCCTTTCACACACTGCACCCCATCCAACTCCCCACCCTTTCACACACTGTACCCCATCCAACTGCCCACCCTTTCACACACTGCACCCCATCCAACTCCCCACCCTTTCACACACTGTACCCCATCCAACTGCCCACCCTTTCACACACTGCACCCATCCAACTCCCCACCCTTTCACACACTGCACCCCATCCAACTCCCCACCCTTTCACACACTGTACCCATCCAACTGCCCACCCTTTCACACACTGTACCCATCCAACTCCCCACCCTTTCACACACTGCACCCATCCAACTCCCCACCCTTTCACACACTGCACCCCATCCAACTCCCCACCCTTTCACACACTGTACCCCATCCAACTGCCCACCCTTTCACACACTGTACCCATCCAACTCCCCACCCTTTCACACACTGTACCCCATCCAACTCCCCACCCTCTCACACACTGCACCCATCCAACTCCCCACCCTTTCACACACTGCACCCATCCAACTCCCCACCCTTTCACACACTGCACCCATCCAACTCCCCACCCTTTCACACACTGCACCCCATCCAACTCCCCACCCTTTCACACACTGCACCCCATCCAACTCCCCACCCTTTCACACACTGCCACCATCCAACTCCCCACCCTTTCACACACTGTACCCCATCCAACTCCCCACCCTCTCACACACTGTACCCATCCAACTCCCCACCCTTTCACACACTGCCACCATCCAACTCCCCACCCTTTCACACACTGTACCATCCAACTCCCCACCCTTTCACACACTGCACCCATCCAACTCCCCACCCTTTCACACACTGTACCCCATCCAACTCCCCACCCTCTCACACACTGCACCCATCCAACTCCCCACCCTCTCACACACTGTACCCATCCAACTCCCCACCCTTTCACACACTGTACCCCATCCAACTCCCCACCCTTTCACACACTGCACCCATCCAACTGCCCACCCTTTCACACACTGTACCCCATCCAACTCCCCACCCTCTCACACACTGTACCCCATCCAACTCCCCACCCTTTCACACACTGTACCCATCCAACTCCCCACCCTCTCACACACTGTACCCCATCCAACTCTCCACCCTTTCACACACTGTACCCATCCAACTCCCCACCCTTTCACACACTGCACCCATCCAACTCCCCACCCTTTCACACACTGCACCCATCCAACTCCCCACCCTTTCACACACTGTACCCCATCCAATTCCCCACCCTCTCACACACTGTACCCCATCCAACTCCCCACCCTTTCACACACTGTACCCCATCCAATTCCCCACCCTCTCACACACTGTACCCATCCAACTCCCCACCCTTTCACACACTGCACCCATCCAACTCCCCACCCTTTCACACACTGTACCCCATCCAACTCCCCACCCTTTCACACACTGCACCCATCCAACTCCCCACCCTCTCACACACTGTACCCCATCCAACTCCCCACCCTCTCACACACTGCACCCCATCCAACTCCCCACCCTTTCACACACTGCACCCATCCAACTCCCCACCCTTTCACACACTGTACCCCATCCAACTCCCCACCCTTTCACACACTGTACCCATCCAACTCCCCACCCTTTCACACACTGTACCCCATCCAACTCCCCACCCTTTCACACACTGTACCCCATCCAACTCCCCACCCTTTCACACACTGCACCCATCCAACTCCCCACCCTTTCACACACTGTACCCCATCCAACTCCCCACCCTCTCACACACTGTACCCCATCCAACTCCCCACCCTTTCTCACACTGCACCCATCCAACTCCCCACCCTTTCACACACTGCACCCCATCCAACTCCCCACCCTTTCACACACTGTACCCCATCCAACTCCCCACCCTTTCACACACTGCACCCATCCAACTCCCCACCCTCTCACACACTGTACCCCATCCAACTCCCCACCCTTTCACACACTGCACCCCATCCAACTCCCCACCCTTTCACACACTGCACCCATCCAACTCCCCACCCTTTCACACACTGCACCCCATCCAACTCCCCACCCTCTCACACACTGCACCCCATCCAACTCCCCACCCTTTCACACACTGCACCCCATCCAACTCCCCACCCTCTCACACACTGTACCCATCCAACTCCCCACCCTCTCACACACTGTACCCCATCCAACTCCCCACCCTTTCACACACTGTACCCCATCCAACTCCCCACCCTTTCACACACTGTACCCCATCCAACTCCCCACCCTCTCACACACTGTACCCCATCCAACTCCCCACCCTCTCACACACTGTACCCCATCCAACTCCCCACCCTTTCACACACTGTACCCCATCCAACTCCCCACCCTTTCACACACTGTACCCCATCCAACTCCCCACCCTTTCACACACTGTACCCCATCCAACTCCTCACCCTTTCACACACTGTACCCATCCAACTCCCCACCCTTTCACACACTGTACCCCATCCAACTCCCCACCCTTTCACACACTGTACCCCATCCAACTCCCCACCCTCTCACACACTGTACCCCATCCAACTCCCCACCCTCTCACACACTGTACCCCATCCAACTCCCCACCCTTTCACACACTGCACCCATCCAACTCCCCACCCTTTCACACACTGTACCCCATCCAACTCCCCACCCTCTCACACACTGTACCCCATCCAACTCCCCACCCTTTCACACACTGCACCCATCCAACTCCCCACCCTTTCACACACTGTACCCCATCCAACTCCCCACCCTTTCACACACTGTACCCCATCCAACTCCCCACCCTCTCACACACTGTACCCCATCCAACTCCCCACCCTTTCACACACTGCACCCATCCAACTCCCCACCCTTTCACACACTGTACCCCATCCAACTCCCCACCCTTTCACACACTGTACCCCATCCAACTCCCCACCCTTTCACACACTGTACCCCATCCAACTCCCCACCCTCTCACACACTGTACCCCATCCAACTCCCCACCCTTTCACACACTGTACCCCATCCAACTCCCCACCCTTTCACACACTGTACCCCATCCAACTCCCCACCCTTTCACACACTGTACCCCATCCAACTCCCCACCCTTTCACACACTGTACCCCATCCAACTCCCCACCCTCTCACACACTGTACCCCATCCAACTCCCCACCCTTTCACACACTGTACCCCATCCAACTCCCCACCCTTTCACACAATGCACCCCATCCAACTCCCCACCCTTTCACACACTGCACCCCATCCAACTCCCCACCCTTTCACACACTGTCCCCCATCCAACTCCCCACCCTTTCACACACTGTACCCCATCCAACTCCCCACCCTTTCACACACTGCACCCCATCCAACTCCCCACCCTTTCACACACTGCACCCCATCCAACTCCCCACCCTCTCACACACTGTACCCCATCCAACTCCCCACCCTTTCACACACTGTACCCCATCCAACTCCCCACACTTTCACACACTGCACCCCATCCAACTCCCCACCCTTTCACACACTGTACCCCATCCAACTCCCCACCCTTTCACACACTGCACCCCATCCAACTCCCCACACTTTCACACACTGCACCCCATCCAACTCCCCACCCTTTCACACACTGCACCCCATCCAACTCCCCACCCTTTCACACACTGCACCCCATCCAACTCCCCACCCTTTCACACACTGCACCCCATCCAACTCCCCACCCTTTCACACACTGTACCCCATCCAACTCCCCACCCTTTCACACACTGCACCTCATCCAACTCCCCACCCTTTCACACACTGTACCCCATCCAACTCCCCACCCTCTCACACACTGTACCCCATCCAAACCCCACCCTCTCACACACTGTACCCCATCCAACTCCCCACCCTTTCACACACTGTACCCCATCCAACTCCCCACCCTCTCACACACTGCACCCCATCCAACTCCCCACCCTTTCACACACTGTACCCCATCCAACTCCCCACCCTCTCACACACTGTACCCCATCCAACTCCCCACCCTCTCACACACTGTACCCCATCCAACTCCCCACCCTTTCACACACTGTACCCATCCAACTCCCCACCCTTTCACACACTGCACCCCATCCAACTCCCCACCCTTTCACACACTGTACCCATCCAACTCCCCACCCTCTCACACACTGTACCCCATCCAACTCCCCACCCTTTCACACACTGTACCCATCCAACTCCCCACCCTTTCACACACTGTACCCCATCCAACTCCCCACCCTCTCACACACTGTACCCCATCCAACTCCCCACCCTTTCACACACTGTACCCATCCAACTCCCCACCCTTTCACACACTGCACCCCATCCAACTCCCCACCCTTTCACACACTGTACCCCATCCAACTCCCCACCCTTTCACACACTGTACCCCATCCAACTCCCCACCCTTTCACACACTGTACCCATCCAACTCCCCACCCTTTCACACACTGCACCCCATCCAACTCCCCACCCTCTCACACACTGCACCCATCCAACTCCCCACCCTTTCACACACTGTACCCCATCCAACTCCCCACCCTTTCACACACTGTACCCATCCAACTCCCCACCCTTTCACACACTGCACCCATCCAACTCCCCACCCTTTCACACACTGTACCCCATCCAACTCCCCACCCTCTCACACACTGTACCCCATCCAACTCCCCACCCTTTCACACACTGCACCCCATCCAACTCCCCACCCTCTCACACACTGTACCCCATCCAACTCCCCACCCTTTCACACACTGTACCCCATCCAACTCCCCACCCTTTCACACACTGCACCCCATCCAACTCCCCACCCTTTCACACACTGTACCCCATCCAACTCCCCACCCTTTCACACACTGTACCCCATCCAACTCCCCACCCTTTCACACACTGTACCCCATCCAACTCCCCACCCTCTCACACACTCTACCCCATCCAACTCCCCACCCTTTCACACACTGTACCCCATCCAACTCCCCACCCTTTCACACACTGTACCCCATCCAACTCCCCACCCTCTCACACACTCTACCCCATCCAACTCCCCACCCTTTCACACACTGTACCCCATCCAACTCCCCACCCTTTCACACACTGCACCCATCCAACTCCCCACCCTCTCACACACTGTACCCCATCCAACTCCCCACCCTCTCACACACTGTACCCCATCCAACTCCCCACCCTTTCACACACTGCACCCATCCAACTCCCCACCCTTTCACACACTGCACCCATCCAACTCCCCACCCTTTCACACACTGCACCCATCCAACTCCCCACCCTTTCACACACTGCACCCATCCAACTCCCCACCCTCTCACACACTGTACCCCATCCAACTCCCCACCCTTTCACACACTGTACCCCATCCAACTCCCCACCCTTTCACACACTGTACCCATCCAACTCCCCACCCTTTCACACACTGTACCCCATCCAACTCCCCACCCTTTCACACACTGTACCCCATCCAACTCCCCACCCTTTCACACACTGTACCCCATCCAACTCCCCACCCTCTCACACACTGTACCCCATCCAACTCCCCACCCTTTCACACACTGTACCCCATCCAACTCCCCACCCTTTCACACACTGTACCCCATCCAACTCCCCACCCTTTCACACACTGTACCCCATCCAACTCCCCACCCTCTCACACACTGTACCCCATCCAACTCCCCACCCTCTCACACACTGTACCCCATCCAACTCCCCACCCTTTCACACACTGCACCCATCCAACTCCCCACCCTTTCACACACTGTACCCCATCCAACTCCCCACCCTTTCACACACTGCACCCATCCAACTCCCCACCCTTTCACACACTGTACCCCATCCAACTCCCCACCCTTTCACACACTGTACCCCATCCAACTCCCCACCCTCTCACACACTGTACCCCATCCAACTCCCCACCCTCTCACACACTGTACCCCATCCAACTCCCCACCCTTTCACACACTGCACCCATCCAACTCCCCACCCTTTCACACACTGTACCCCATCCAACTCCCCACCCTTTCACACACTGCACCCATCCAACTCCCCACCCTTTCACACACTGTACCCCATCCAACTCCCCACCCTTTCACACACTGCACCCATCCAACTCCCCACCCTTTCACACACTGTACCCCATCCAACTCCCCACCCTTTCACACACTGTACCCCATCCAACTCCCCACCCTTTCACACACTGTACCCCATCCAACTCCCCACCCTTTCACACACTGTACCCCATCCAACTCCCCACCCTTTCACACACTGTACCCCATCCAACTCCCCACCCTTTCACACACTGTACCCCATCCAACTCCCCACCCTTTCACACACTGTACCCCATCCAACTCCCCACCCTTTCACACACTGTACCCCATCCAACTCCCCACCCTTTCACACACTGCACCCCATCCAACTCCCCACCCTTTCACACACTGTACCCCATCCAACTCCCCACCCTTTCACACACTGCACCCATCCAACTCCCCACCCTTTCACACACTGTACCCCATCCAACTCCCCACCCTCTCACACACTGTACCCATCCAACTCCCCACCCTCTCACACACTGTCCCCCATCCAACTCCCCACCCTTTCACACACTGTACCCCATCCAACTCCCCACCCTTTCACACACTGTACCCATCCAACTCCCCACCCTCTCACACACTGTACCCCATCCAACTCCCCACCCTTTCACACACTGCACCCATCCAACTCCCCACCCTTTCACACACTGTACCCCATCCAACTCCCCACCCTTTCACACACTGCACCCATCCAACTCCCCACCCTTTCACACACTGTACCCCATCCAACTCCCCACCCTTTCACACACTGTAACCCATCCAACTCCCCACCCTCTCACACACTGTACCCCATCCAACTCCCCACCCTTTCACACACTGCACCCATCCAACTCCCCACCCTCTCACACACTGCACCCATCCAACTCCCCACCCTTTCACACACTGTACCCCATCCAACTCCCCACCCTTTCACACACTGTACCCCATCCAACTCCCCACCCTTTCACACACTGCACCCATCCAACTCCCCACCCTTTCACACACTGTACCCCATCCAACTCCCCACCCTCTCACACACTGTACCCCATCCAACTCCCCACACTTTCACACACTGCACCCCATCCAACTCCCCACCCTTTCACACACTGTACCCCATCCAACTCCCCACCCTCTCACACACTGTACCCCATCCAACTCCCCACCCTTTCACACACACTGTACCCCATCCAACTCCCCACCCTCTCACACACTGTACCCCATCCAACTCCCCACCCTTTCACACACTGTACCCCATCCAACTCCCCACCCTTTCACACACTGTACCCCATCCAACTCCCCACCCTTTCACACACTGCACCCATCCAACTCCCCACCCTTTCACACACTGTACCCCATCCAACTCCCCACCCTTTCACACACTGTACCCATCCAACTCCCCACCCTTTCACACACTGTACCCCATCCAACTCCCCACCCTTTCACACACTGTACCCCATCCAACGCCCCACCCTTTCACACACTGTACCCCATCCAACGCCCCACCCTTTCACACACTGTACCCCATCCAACTCCCCACCCTTTCACACACTGTACCCCATCCAACTCCCCACCCTTTCACACACTGTACCCATCCAACTCCCCACCCTTTCACACACACTGTACCCCATCCAACTCCCCACCCTTTCACACACTGTACCCCATCCAACTCCCCACCCTCTCACACACTGCACCCCATCCAACTCCCCACCCTTTCACACACTGTACCCCATCCAACTCCCCACCCTTTCACACACTGCACCCATCCAACTCCCCACCCTCTCACACACTGCACCCCATCCAACTCCCCACCCTTTCACACACTGCACCCATCCAACTCCCCACCCTCTCACACACTGCACCCCATCCAACTCCCCACCCTTTCACACACTGTACCCCATCCAACTCCCCACCCTGACACACACTGTACCCCATCCAACTCCCCACCCTTTCACACACTGTACCCCATCCAACTCCCCACCCTCTCACACACTGTACCCCATCCAACTCCCCACCCTTTCACACACTGTACCCCATCCAACTCCCCACCCTCTCACACACTGCACCCATCCAACTCCCCACCCTCTCACACACTGTACCCATCCAACTCCCCACCCTTTCACACACTGTACCCCATCCAACTCCCCACCCTTTCACACACTGTACCCCATCCAACTCCCCACCCTTTCACACACTGCACCCATCCAACTCCCCACCCTTTCACACACTGTACCCCATCCAACTCCCCACCCTTTCACACACTGTACCCATCCAACTCCCCACCCTTTCACACACTGCACCCATCCAACTCCCCACCCTTTCACACACTGCACCCATCCAACTCCCCACCCTTTCACACACTGTACCCCATCCAACTCCCCACCCTTTCACACACTGTACCCCATCCAACTCCCCACCCTCTCACACACTGTACCCATCCAACTCCCCACCCTTTCACACACTGTACCCCATCCAACTCCCCACCCTTTCACACACTGTACCCCATCCAACTCCCCACCCTTTCACACACTGTACCCCATCCAACTCCCCACCCTTTCACACACTGTACCCCATCCAACTCCCCACCCTTTCACACACTGTACCCATCCAACTCCCCACCCTTTCACACACTGTACCCCATCCAACTCCCCACCCTTTCACACACTGTACCCATCCAACTCCCCACCCTTTCACACACTGTACCCCATCCAACTCCCCACCCTTTCACACACTGTACCCCATCCAACTCCCCACCCTCTCACACACTGCACCCATCCAACTCCCCACCCTTTCACACACTGTACCCCATCCAACTCCCCACCCTTTCACACACTGTACCCCATCCAACTCCCCACCCTTTCACACACTGTACCCCATCCAACTCCCCACCCTCTCACACACTGTACCCCATCCAACTCCCCACCCTTTCACACACTGTACCCATCCAACTCCCCACCCTTTCACACACTGTACCCCATCCAACTCCCCACCCTTTCACACACTGTACCCATCCAACTCCCCACCCTTTCACACACTGTACCCATCCAACTCCCCACCCTTTCACACACTGTACCCCATCCAACTCCCCACCCTTTCACACACTGTACCCCATCCAACTCCCCACCCTTTCACACACTGTACCCCATCCAACTCCCCACCCTCTCACACACTGTACCCCATCCAACTCCCCACCCTTTCACACACTGTACCCCATCCAACTCCCCACCCTTTCACACACTGTACCCCATCCAACTCCCCACCCTTTCACACACTGTACCCCATCCAACTCCCCACCCTCTCACACACTGTACCCCATCCAACTCCCCACCCTTTCACACACTGTACCCATCCAACTCCCCACCCTTTCACACACTGCACCCATCCAACTCCCCACCCTTTCACACACTGTACCCATCCAACTCCCCACCCTTTCACACACTGCACCCATCCAACTCCCCACCCTTTCACACACTGTACCCATCCAACTCCCCACCCTTTCACACACTGCACCCATCCAACTCCCCACCCTTTCACACACTGTACCCATCCAACTCCCCACCCTTTCACACACTGTACCCATCCAACTCCCCACCCTTTCACACACTGCACCCATCCAACTCCCCACCCTTTCACACACTGCACCCATCCAACTCCCCACCCTTTCACACACTGTACCCCATCCAACTCCCCACCCTCTCACACACTGTACCCCATCCAACTCCCCACCCTTTCACACACTGTACCCCATCCAACTCCCCACCCTTTCACACACTGTACCCCATCCAACTCCCCACCCTTTCACACACTGTACCCCATCCAACTCCCCACCCTTTCACACACTGTACCCCATCCAACTCCCCACCCTTTCACACACTGCACCCATCCAACTCCCCACCCTTTCACACACTGTACCCCATCCAACTCCCCACCCTTTCACACACTGTACCCCATCCAACTCCCCACCCTCTCACACACTGCACCCCATCCAACTCCCCACCCTCTCACACACTGTACCCCATCCAACTCCCCACCCGTTCACACACTGTACCCCATCCAACTCCCCACCCTCTCACACACTGCACGCATCCAACTCCCCACCCTTTCACACACTGTACCCCATCCAACTCCCCACCCTTTCACACACTGTACCCCATCCAACTCCCCACCCTTTCACACACTGTACCCCATCCAACTCCCCACCCTTTCACACACTGCACGCATCCAACTCCCCACCCTTTCACACACTGTACCCCATCCAACTCCCCACCCTTTCACACACTGCACCCATCCAACTCCCCACCCTCTCACACACTGCACCCATCCAACTCCCCACCCTTTCACACACTGTACCCCATCCAACTCCCCACCCTTTCACACACTGTACCCCATCCAACTCCCCACCCTCTCACACACTGTACCCCATCCAACTCCCCACCCTTTCACACACTGTACCCCATCCAACTCCCCACCCTCTCACACACTGTACCCCATCCAACTCCCCACCCTTTCACACACTGTACCCCATCCAACTCCCCACCCTTTCACACACTGTACCCCATCCAACTCCCCACCCTTTCACACACTGTACCCCATCCAACTCCCCACCCTTTCACACACTGTACCCATCCAACTCCCCACCCTTTCACACACTGTACCCCATCCAACTCCCCACCCTTTCACACACTGTACCCCATCCAACTCCCCACCCTTTCACACACTGTACCCCATCCAACTCCCCACCCTTTCACACACTGTACCCCATCCAACTCCCCACCCTTTCACACACTGTACCCCATCCAACTCCCCACCCTTTCACACACTGTACCCCATCCAACTCCCCACCCTTTCACACACTGTACCCCATCCAACTCCCCACCCTTTCACACACTGTTCCCCATCCAACTCCCCACCCTCTCACACACTGTACCCCATCCAACTCCCCACCCTTTCACACACTGTACCCCATCCAACTCCCCACCCTTTCACACACTGCACCCATCCAACTCCCCACCCTTTCACACACTGCACCCATCCAACTCCCCACCCTTTCACACACTGCACCCATCCAACTCCCCACCCTCTCACACACTGTACCCCATCCAACTCCCCACCCTTTCACACACTGTTCCCCATCCAACTCCCCACCCTTTCACACACTGTACCCCATCCAACTCCCCACCCTTTCACACACTGCACCCATCCAACTCCCCACCCTTTCACACACTGCACCCATCCAACTCCCCACCCTTTCACACACTGTACCCCATCCAACTCCCCACCCTTTCACACACTGTACCCCATCCAACTCCCCACCCTTTCACACACTGTACCCCATCCAACTCCCCACCCTTTCACACACTGCACCCATCCAACTCCCCACCCTTTCACACACTGCACCCATCCAACTCCCCACCCTTTCACACACTGTACCCCATCCAACTCCCCACCCTTTCACACACTGCACCCATCCAACTCCCCACCCTTTCACACACTGTACCCCATCCAACTCCCCACCCTTTCACACACTGTACCCCATCCAACTCCCCACCCTTTCACACACTGTACCCCATCCAACTCCCCACCCTTTCACACACTGTACCCCATCCAACTCCCCACCCTTTCACACACTGTACCCCATCCAACTCCCCACCCTTTCACACACTGTACCCCATCCAACTCCCCACCCTTTCACACACTGTACCCCATCCAACTCCCCACCCTTTCACACACTGTACCCCATCCAACTCCCCACCCTCTCACACACTGTACCCCATCCAACTCCCCACCCTTTCACACACTGTACCCCATCCAACTCCCCACCCTTTCACACACTGTACCCCATCCAACTCCCCACCCTCTCACACACTGTACCCATCCAACTCCCCACCCTTTCACACACTGTACCCCATCCAACTCCCCACCCTTTCACACACTGTACCCATCCAACTCCCCACCCTTTCACACACTGCACGCATCCAACTCCCCACCCTTTCACACACTGTACCCCATCCAACTCCCCACCCTTTCACACACTGCACCCATCCAACTCCCCACCCTCTCACACACTGCACCCATCCAACTCCCACCCTTTCACACACTGTACCCATCCAACTCCCCACCCTTTCACACACTGTACCCATCCAACTCCCCACCCTTTCACACACTGTACCCCATCCAACTCCCCACCCTTTCACACACTGTACCCCATCCAACTCCCACCCTCTCACACACTGTACCCCATCCAACTCCCCACCCTTTCACACACTGTACCCCATCCAACTCCCCACCCTTTCACACACTGTACCCCATCCAACTCCCCACCCTTTCACACACTGTACCCCATCCAACTCCCCACCCTTTCACACACTGTACCCATCCAACTCCCCACCCTCTCACACACTGTACCCCATCCAACTCCCCACCCTTTCACACACTGTACCCCATCCAACTCCCCACCCTTTCACACACTGTACCCCATCCAACTCCCCACCCTTTCACACACTGTACCCCATCCAACTCCCCACCCTCTCACGCACTGTACCCCATCCAACTCCCCACCCTTTCACACACTGTACCCCATCCAACTCCCCACCCTTTCACACACTGTACCCCATCCAACTCCCCACCCTCTCACACACTGTACCCCATCCAACTCCCCACCCTTTCACACACTGTACCCCATCCAACACCCCACCCTTTCACACACTGCACCCATCCAACTCCCCACCCTTTCACACACTGCACCCATCCAACTCCCCACCCTTTCACACACTGCACCCATCCAACTCCCCACCCTTTCACACACTGTACCCCATCCAACTCCCCACCCTCTCACACACTGTACCCCATCCAACTCCCCACCCTTTCACACACTGTACCCCATCCAACTCCCCACCCTTTCACACACTGTACCCCATCCAACTCCCCACCCTTTCACACACTGCACCCATCCAACTCCCCACCCTTTCACACACTGCACCCATCCAACTCCCCACCCTTTCACACACTGTACCCCATCCAACTCCCCACCCTCTCACACACTGCACCCATCCAACTCCCCACCCTTTCACACACTGTACCCCATCCAACTCCCCACCCTTTCACACACTGCACCCATCCAACTCCCCACCCTTTCACACACTGCACCCATCCAACTCCCCACCCTTTCACACACTGTACCCCATCCAACTCCCCACCCTTTCACACACTGCACCCATCCAACTCCCCACCCTTTCACACACTGTACCCCATCCAACTCCCCACCCTTTCACACACTGTACCCCATCCAACTCCCCACCCTTTCACACACTGTGCCCCATCCAACTCCCCACCCTTTCACACACTGTACCCCATCCAACTCCCCACCCTTTCACACACTGTACCCCATCCAACTCCCCACCCTTTCACACACTGTACCCCATCCAACTCCCCACCCTCTCACACACTGTACCCCATCCAACTCCCCACCCTTTCACACACTGTACCCCATCCAACTCCCCACCCTTTCACACACTGTACCCCATCCAACTCCCCACCCTTTCACACACTGTACCCATCCAACTCCCCACCCTTTCACACACTGTACCCCATCCAACTCCCCACCCTCTCACACACTGTACCCCATCCAACTCCCCACCCTTTCACACACTGTACCCCATCCAACTCCCCACCCTTTCACACACTGTACCCATCCAACTCCCCACCCTTTCACACACTGTACCCCATCCAACTCCCCACGCTTTCACACACTGTACCCCATCCAACTCCCCACCCTTTCACACACTGTACCCCATCCAACTCCCCACCCTTTCACACACTGTACCCATCCAACTCCCCACCCTTTCACACACTGTACCCCATCCAACTCCCCACCCTCTCACACACTGTACCCCATCCAACTCCCCACCCTTTCACACACTGTACCCATCCAACTCCCCACCCTTTCACACACTGTACCCATCCAACTCCCCACCCTTTCACACACTGTACCCCATCCAACTCCCCACCCTCTCACACACTGTACCCCATCCAACTCCCCACCCTTTCACACACTGTACCCCATCCAACTCCCCACCCTCTCACACACTGTACCCCATCCAACTCCCCACCCTCTCACACACTGTACCCCATCCAACTCCCCACCCTTTCACACACTGTACCCCATCCAACTCCCCACCCTTTCACACACTGTACCCCATCCAACTCCCCACCCTTTCACACACTGTACCCCATCCAACTCCCCACCCTTTCACACACTGCACCCATCCAACTCCCCACCCTCTCACACACTGTACCCCATCCAACTCCCCACCCTTTCACACACTGCACCCATCCAACTCCCCACCCTCTCACACACTGTACCCCATCCAACTCCCCACCCTTTCACACACTGTACCCCATCCAACTCCCCACCCTTTCACACACTGTACCCCATCCAACTCCCCACCCTTTCACACACTGTACCCCATCCAACTCCCCACCCTTTCACACACTGTACCCCATCCAACTCCCCACCCTTTCACACACTGTACCCCATCCAACTCCCCACCCTTTCACACACTGTACCCCATCCAACTCCCCACACTTTCACACACTGTACCCCATCCAACTCCCCACCCTTTCACACACTGTACCCCATCCAACTCCCCACCCTCTCACACACTGTACCCATCCAACTCCCCACCCTCTCACACACTGTACCCCATCCAACTCCCCACCCTCTCACACACTGTACCCCATCCAACTCCCCACCCTCTCACACACTGTACCCCATCCAACTCCCCACCCTCTCACACACTGTACCCCATCCAACTCCCCACCCTTTCACACACTGTACCCCATCCAACTCCCCACCCTCTCACACACTGTACCCCATCCAACTCCCCACCCTTTCACACACTGTACCCCATCCAACTCCCCACCCTTTCACACACCGTACCCATCCAACTCCCCACCCTTTCACACACTGTACCCCATCCAACTCCCCACCCTTTCACACACCGTACCCATCCAACTCCCCACCCTTTCACACACTGTACCCCATCCAACTCCCCACCCTTTCACACACTGTACCCATCCAACTCCCCACCCTCTCACACACTGTACCCCATCCAACTCCCCACCCTCTCACACACTGTACCCCATCCAACTCCCCACCCTCTCACACACTGTACCCCATCCAACTCCCCACCCTCTCACACACTGTACCCCATCCAACTCCCCACCCTTTCACACACTGTACCCCATCCAACTCCCCACCCTTTCACACACTGTACCCCATCCAACTCCCCACCCTTTCACACACTGTACCCCATCCAACTCCCCACCCTCTCACACACTGTACCCCATCCAACTCCCCACCCTCTCACACACTGTACCCCATCCAACTCCCCACCCTTTCACACACTGTACCCCATCCAACTCCCCACCCTTTCACACACTGTACCCCATCCAACTCCCCACCCTTTCACACACTGTACCCCATCCAACTCCCCACCCTTTCACACACTGTACCCATCCAACTCCCCACCCTCACACACTGTACCCATCCAACTCCCCACCCTTTCACACACTGTACCCATCCAACTCCCCACCCTTTCACACACTGTACCCCATCCAACTCCCCACCCTTTCACACACTGTACCCATCCAACTCCCCACCCTTTCACACACTGTACCCCATCCAACTCCCCACCCTTTCACACACTGTACCCCATCCAACTCCCCACCCTCTCACACACTGCACCCATCCAACTCCCCACCCTTTCACACACTGCACCCCATCCAACTCCCCACCCTTTCACACACTGTACCCCATCCAACTCCACACCCTTTCACACACTGCACCCATCCAACTCCCCACCCTCTCACACACTGTACCCCATCCAACTCCCCACCCTTTCACACACTGTACCCATCCAACTCCCCACCCTCTCACACACTGTACCCCATCCAACTCCCCACCCTTTCACACACTGCACCCATCCAACTCCCCACCCTTTCACACACTGCACCCATCCAACTCCCCACCCTTTCACACACTGTACCCCATCCAACTCCCCACCCTTTCACACACTGTACCCCATCCAACTCCCCACCCTCTCACACACTGTACCCATCCAACTCCCCACCCTTTCACACACTGTACCCCATCCAACTCCCCACCCTCTCACACACTGTACCCCATCCAACTCCCCACCCTTTCACACACTGCACCCATCCAACTCCCCACCCTTTCACACACTGTACCCCATCCAACTCCCCACCCTCTCACACACTGTACCCCATCCAACTCCCCACCCTTTCACACACTGTACCCCACCCAACTCCCCACCCTTTCACACACTGCACCCATCCAACTCCCCACCCTCTCACACACTGTACCCCATCCAACTCCCCACCCTCTCACACACTGCACCCATCCAACTCCCCACCCTTTCACACACTGTACCCCATCCAACTCCCCACCCTTTCACACACTGTACCCATCCAACTCCCCACCCTTTCACACACTGTACCCCATCCAACTCCCCACCCTTTCACACACTGTACCCCATCCAACTCCCCACCCTCTCACACACTGTACCCATCCAACTCCCCACCCTTTCACACACTGTACCCATCCAACTCCCCACCCTTTCACACACTGTACCCCATCCAACTCCCCACCCTTTCACACACTGCACCCATCCAACTCCCCACCCTCTCACACACTGTACCCCATCCAACTCCCCACCCTTTCACACACTGTACCCCATCCAACTCCCCACCCTCTCACACACTGTACCCCATCCAACTCCCCACCCTTTCACACACTGTACCCATCCAACTCCCCACCCTTTCACACACTGCACCCATCCAACTCCCCACCCTTTCACACACTGCACCCATCCAACTCCCCACCCTTTCACACACTGCACCCATCCAACTCCCCACCCTTTCACACACTGTACCCCATCCAACTCCCCACCCTCTCACACACTGTACCCCATCCAACTCCCCACCCTCTCACACACTGCACCCATCCAACTCCCCACCCTTTCACACACTGTACCCCATCCAACTCCCCACCCTCTCACACACTGCACCCATCCAACTCCCCACCCTTTCACACACTGTACCCATCCAACTCCCCACCCTTTCACACACTGCACCCATCCAACTCCCCACCCTTTCACACACTGCACCCATCCAACTCCCCACCCTTTCACACACTGCACCCATCCAACTCCCCACCCTTTCACACACTGCACCCATCCAACTCCCCACCCTTTCACACACTGCACCCATCCAACTCCCCACCCTTTCACACACTGCACCCATCCAACTCCCCACCCTCTCACACACTGTACCCCATCCAACTCCCCACCCTTTCACACACTGCACCCATCCAACTCCCCACCCTTTCACACACTGCACCCATCCAACTCCCCACCCTTTCACACACTGCACCCATCCAACTCCCCACCCTCTCACACACTGTACCCCATCCAACTCCCCACCCTTTCACACACTGTACCCCATCCAAACCCCCACCCTTTCACACACTGTACCCCATCCAACTCCCCACCCTTTCACACACTGCACCCATCCAACTCCCCACCCTTTCACACACTGCACCCATCCAACTCCCCACCCTTTCACACACTGCACCCATCCAACTCCCCACCCTTTCACACACTGCACCCATCCAACTCCCCACCCTCTCACACACTGTACCCCATCCAACTCCCCACCCTTTCACACACTGTACCCCATCCAACCCCCACCCTTTCACACACTGTACCCCATCCAACTCCCCACCCTTTCACACACTGCACCCATCCAACTCCCCACCCTTTCACACACTGTACCCATCCAACTCCCCACCCTTTCACACACTGTACCCCATCCAACTCCCCACCCTTTCACACACTGTACCCCATCCAACTCCCCACCCTTTCACACACTGTACCCCATCCAACTCCCCACCCTCTCACACACTGTACCCCATCCAACTCCCCACCGTTTCACACACTGTACCCCATCCAACTCCCCACCCTTTCACACACTGTACCCCATCCAACTCCCCACCCGTTCACACACTGCACCCATCCAACTCCCCACCCTTTCACACACTGTACCCCATCCAACTCCCCACCCTTTCACACACTGTACCCATCCAACTCCCCACCCTTTCACACACTGTACCCCATCCAACTCCCCACCCTTTCACACACTGTACCCCATCCAACTCCCCACCCTCTCACACACTGTACCCCATCCAACTCCCCACCCTTTCACACACTGTACCCCATCCAACTCCCCACCCTTTCACACACTGTACCCCATCCAAC
>NW_027139916.1:65000-78409 GCF_035084215.1 Heptranchias perlo | reverse complement strand
TGAGATGTTTGGGGGTTTTCACTGTGTTGGTGAGATGTTTGGGGGTTTGCACTGTGTTGGTGAGATATTTGGGTGTTTGCACTCTGTTGGTGAGATGTTTGGGTGTTTGCACTGTGTTGGTGAGATGTTTGGGTGTTTGCACTGTGTTGGTGAGATGTTTGGGTGTTTGCACTGTGTTGGTGAGATGTTTGGGTGTTTGCGCTGTGTTGGTGAGATGTTTGGGGGTTTGCGCTGTGTTGGTGAGATATTTGGGTGTTTGCACTCTGTTGGTGAGATGTTTGGGTGTTTGCACTGTGTTGGTGAGATGTTTGGGTGTTTGCACTGTGTTGGTGAGATGTTTGGGGGTTTGCACTGTGTTGGTGAGATGTTTGGGTGTTTGCACTGTGTTGGTGAGATGTTTGGGTGTTTGCACTGTGTTGGTGAGATGTTTGGGGGTTTGCACTGTGTTGGTGAGATGTTTGGGGGTTTGCACTGTGTTGGTGAGATGTTTGGGGGTTTGTACTGTGTTGGTGAGATGTTTGGGGGTTTGCACTGTGTTGGTGAGATGTTTGGGGGTTTGCACTGTGTTGGTGAGATGTTTGGGAGTTTGCACTGTGTTGGTGAGATGTTTGGGTGTTTGCACTGTGTTGGTGAGATGTTTGGGGGTTTGTACTGTGTTGGTGAGATGTTTGGGAGTTTGCACTGTGTTGGTGAGATGTTTGGGGGTTTGTACTGTGTTGGTGAGATGTTTGGGTGTTTGCACTGTGTTGTTGAGATGTTTGGGTGTTTGCACTGTGTTGGTGAGATGTTTGGGTGTTTGCACTGTGTTGGTGAGATGTTTGGGGGTTTGCACTGTGTTGGTGAGATGTTTGGGGGTTTGCGCTGTGTTGGTGAGATATTTGGGTGTTTGCACTCTGTTGGTGAGATGTTTGGGTGTTTGCACTGTGTTGGTGAGATGTTTGGGGGTTTGCACTGTGTTGGTGAGATGTTTGGGGGTTTGCACTGTGTTGGTGAGATGTTTGGGTGTTTGCACTGTGTTGGTGAGATGTTTGGGGGTTTGCACTGTGTTGGTGAGATGTTTGGGGGTTTGCACTGTGTTGGTGAGATGTTTGGGGGTTTGCACTGTGTTGGTGAGATGTTTGGGGGTTTGCACTGTGTTGGTGAGATGTTTGGGGGTTTGCACTGTGTTGGTGAGATGTTTGGGTGTTTGCACTGTGTTGGTGAGATGTTTGGGGGTTTGCACTGTGTTGGTGAGATGTTTGGGTGTTTGCACTGTGTTGGTGAGATGTTTGGGTGTTTGCACTGTGTTGGTGAGATGTTTGGGGGTTTGCACTGTGTTGGTGAGATGTTTGGGGGGTTGCACTGTGTTGTTGAGATGTTTGGGTGTTTGCACTGTGTTGGTGAGATGTTTGGGTGTTTGCACTGTGTTGGTGAGATGTTTGGGGGTTTGCGCTGTGTTGGTGAGATGTTTGGGTGTTTGCACTGTGTTGGTGAGATGTTTGGGTGTTTGCACTGTGTTGGTGAGATGTTTGGGTGTTTGCACTGTGTTGGTGAGATGTTTGGGGGTTTGCGCTGTGTTGGTGAGATGTTTGGGGGTTTGCACTGTGTTGGTGAGATGTTTGGGTGTTTGCACTGTGTTGGTGAGATGTTTGGGGGTTTGCGCTGTGTTGGTGAGATGTTTGGGGGTTTGCACTGTGTTGGTGAGATGTTTGGGTGTTTGCACTGTGTTGGTGAGATGTTTGGGGGTTTGCACTCTGTTGGTGAGATGTTTGGGTGTTTGCACTGTGTTGGTGAGATGTTTGGGTGTTTGCACTGTGTTGGTGAGATGTTTGGGGGTTTGCGCTGTGTTGGTGAGATGTTTGGGGGTTTGCGCTGTGTTGGTGAGATGTTTGGGTGTTTGCACTGTGTTGGTGAGATGTTTGGGTGTTTGCACTGTGTTGGTGAGATGTTTGGGTGTTTGCACTGTGTTGGTGAGATGTTTGGGTGTTTGCACTGTGTTGGTGAGATGTTTGGGGGTTTGCGCTGTGTTGGTGAGATGTTTTTGGATTGTCTGAGCTGTGGGAGAGGTGCTCGAGTTGACTAGTTGTAATGAGGACTCTCTCTCTCTCCTTTGCAGTATTTTGCCTTGCTGTTGTTCATCTTCCTCCTCGAGATCCTGGCTGGAATCTTGGCCTATATTTACTACCAGCAGGTAAGCTGCCTCCCGAAACCCAGTCCCAGACACGAGTGCCCTGCAGAGCTGCGGTGCTGATAGTTTGATTCACTTTAACGGATGGCTGTCCTTTCTTGTTGGTGTAAGTGTGATGGGGCCTTGCCAGCCTGGGAAAGGATGGACTCGGTAAAGCTAATCCTGGCATCGTGCCCTTGGCCGTGAATTGTGTCAGTGCCTCGGGCCTGTTTAATGAGTAATTGAATGAGATTTGTGTACACTTGTTTCATTGAATGCCCCAAGCTGCTGGTTAATTGCAGTCCCACTGACTGTCAGCCCAGTCATTGCTCCGGGGAGCTGCCCAACTCACTCGAAACATCATTACTACTGTTCAAAAGCTGCTCCTGCAAGGCTGTCATTGATGTTTCTGGAAGGGACAATGTTGTTGCTCAGAGTTTGTTTGCAAGCCAGTAATTCCAGCCTTGTTGAACCACAGAAAGGGCGTTTGCTGAATGAGCTGCTGACACAGGCAGCCAGTCTGTGAGCTGCGGAGACAGTCGCTCAGTTACTTTTGGCTGTTCTACTCTCTTTCTCTGCCACAGAAATCTGAAAACCTGCCCATCCAACCACTCAAAGGCAACAAAAGCAATTGAGCGCTGCAGACCAACACTGCAGCATCTGTGCTCAGCACCGCCACCCAGTGACAGGCATGGGTATTACAGCTCTCTCCCACACCGCCACCCAGTGTCAGGCATGGGTATTACAGCTCTCTCCCACACCGCCACCCAGTGTCAGGCATGGGTATTACAGCTCTCTCCCACACCGCCACCCAGTGTCAGGCATGGGTATTACAGCTCTCTCCCACACCGCCACCCAGTGTCAGGCATGGGTATTACAGCTCTCTCCCACACTGCCCCCAGTGTCAGGCATGGGTATTACAGCTCTCTCCCACACTGCCCCCAGTGTCAGGCATGGGTATTGCAGCTCTCTCCCACACCGCCACCCAGTGTCAGGCATGGGTATTACAGCTCTCTCCCACACCGCCACCCAGTGTCAGGCATGGGTATTACAGCTCTCTCCCACACCGCCACCCAGTGTCAGGCATGGGTATTACAGCTCTCTCCCACACTGCCACCCAGTGTCAGGCATGGGTATTACAGCTCTCTCCCACACCGCCACCCACTGTCAGGCATGGGTATTACAGCTCTCTCCCACACTGCCCCCAGTGTCAGGCATGGGTATTACAGCTCTCTCCCACACTGCCCCCAGTGTCAGGCATGGGTATTACAGCTCTCTCCCACACCGCCACCCAGTGTCAGGCATGGGTATTACAGCTCTCTCCCACACCGCCACCCAGTGTCAGGCATGGGTATTACAGCTCTCTCCCACACCGCCACCCAGTGTCAGGCATGGGTATTACAGCTCTCTCCCACACCGCCACCCAGTGTCAGGCATGGGTATTACAGCTCTCTCCCACACTGCCCCCAGTGTCAGGCATGGGTACTACAGCTCTCTCCCACACCGCCACCCAGTGTCAGGCATGGGTATTACAGCTCTCTCCCACACCGCCACCCAGTGTCAGGCATGGGTATTACAGCTCTCCATCGGACTCTGCCTTGCCCGCCCCCCACTCCCCCCGCGGGCCCCTCGCTCTTGTTCCCCACCCCCGCCCCCCCCCGAGGTCCCCTCGCTCATTTTCTTTCTCTCTCTCTTCCAGCTGAGTGATGATCTGAAGACGAACCTGAGAGTGACAATGATCGAGAAGTACAGGGTGGCCGGAGAGGAGAGGATCACCAAGGCTGTCGATAAACTTCAGCAGGATGTGAGTGAACACTCAGCAAATAAAATGAGTGTGAAGACGAGGGGGGCCTCGCCCGGGGAGGAGTGAAGACGAGGGGTGGGATATCTCGTGGGGGGCGAACACGGTGGGGGGGATATCTCGTGGGGGGCGAACGCGGTGGGGGGATATCTCGTGGGGGGGGATATCTCGTGGGGGGGGATATCTCGTGGGGGGGGATATCTCGTGGGGGGGGATATCTCGTGGGGGGGGATATCTCGTGGGGGGGGATATCTCGTGGGGGGGATATCTCGTGTGGGGGGATATCTCGTGGGGGGCGAACACGGTGGGGGGGATATCTCGTGGGGGGGGATATCTCGTGGGGGGGATATCTCGTGGGGGGGGGATATCTCGTGGGGGGGGGATATCTCGTGGGGGGGGATATCTCGTCGGGGGGGATATCTCGTCGGGGGGGATATCTCGTCGGGGGGGATATCTCGTCGGGGGGGATATCTCGTGTGGGGGGATATCGCGTGGGGGGCGAACACGGTGGGGGGATATCTCGCGGGGGGCGAACACGGTGGGGGGGATATCTCGTGGGGGGGGATATCTCGTGGGGGGGGATATCTCGTGGGGGGGGATATCTCGTGGGGGGGATATCTCGTGGGGGGGGATATCTCGTGGGGGGGGATATCTCGTGGGGGGGGATATCTCGTGGGGGGGATATCTCGTGGGGGGGATATCTCGTGTGGGGGGATATCTCGTGGGGGGGATATCTCGTGTGGGGGGATGTCTCGTGGGGGGCGAACACGGTGGGGGGATATCTCGCGGAGGTCGAACACGGTGTGGGGGGATATCTCGCGGGGGGCGAACACGGTGGGGGGGATATCTCGCGGGGGGCGAACACGGTGGGGGGGATATCTCGCGGGGGTCGAACACGGTGGGGGGGATATCTCGTGGGGGGGGATATCTCGTGGGGGGGGTTATCTCGTGGGGGGGGATATCTCGCGGGGGGCGAACACGGTGGGGGGGATTTCTCGTGGGGGGGGGATATCTCGCGGGGGGCGAACACGGTGGGGGGGATATCTCGTGGGGGGGGGATATCTCGCGGAGGTCGAACACGGTGGGGGGGATATCTCGCGGGGGGCGAACACGGTGGGGGGATATCTCGCGGGGGGCGAACACGGTGGGGGGATATCTCGCGGGGGGCGAACACGGTGGGGGGGATATCTCGCGGGGGGCGAACACGGTGGGGGGATATCTCGCGGGGGGCGAACACGGTGGGGGGATATCTCGCGGAGGTCGAACACGGTGGGGGGGGATATCTCGCGGGGGGCGAACACGGTGGGGGGATATCTCGCGGGGGGCGAACACGGTGGGGGGGATATCTCGTGGGGGGCGAACACGGTGGGGGGATATCTCGCGGAGGTCGAACACGGTGGGGGGGGATATCTCGCGGGGGGCGAACACGGCGGGGGGATATCTCGCGGAGGTCGAACACGGTGGGGGGATATCTCGCGGGGGGCGAACACGGTGGGGGGGATATCTCGCGGGGGTCGAACACGGTGGGGGGGGATATCTCGTGGGGGGGGATATCTCGTGGGGGGGGATATCTCGCGGGGGGCGAACACGGTGGGGGGGATATCTCGTGGGGGGGGATATCTCGTGGGGGGGGGATATCTCGCGGGGGGCGAACACGGTGGGGGGGGATATCTCGCGGAGGTCGAACACGGTGGGGGGATATCTCGCGGGGGGCGAACACGGTGGGGGGATATCTCGTGGGGGGGGATATCTCGTGGGGGGGGATATCTCGCGGAGGTCGAACACGGTGGGGGGATATCTCGCGGGGGGCGAACACGGTGGGGGGGATATCTCGTGGGGGGGGATATCTCGCGGAGGTCGAACACGGTGGGGGGATATCTCGCGGGGGGCGAACACGGTGGGGGGATATCTCGTGGGGGGGGATATCTCGTGGGGGGCGAACACGGTGGGGGGTATATCTCGTGGGGGGGGATATCTCGTGGGGGGCGAACACGGTGGGGGGGATATCTCGTGGGGGGCGAACACGGTGGGGGGGATATCTCGCGGGGGGCGAACACGGTGGGGGGGATATCTCGCGGGGGGCGAACACGGTGGGGGGATATCTCGCGGAGGTCGAACACGGTGGGGGGATATCTCGCGGGGGGTGAACACGGTGGGGGGGATATCTCGCGGGGGGCGAACACGGTGGGGGGATATCTCGCGGGGGTCGAACACGGCGGGGGGATATCTCGCGGGGGGCGTTAACACGGCGGGGGGATATCTCGCGGGGGGCGAACACGGTGTGGGGGATAGCTCGTGGGGGGCGAACACGGTGGGGGGGATATCTCGTGGGGGGCGAACACGGTGGGGGGATATCTCGCGGAGGTCGAACACGGTGGGGGGGATATCTCGTGGGGGGGGATATCTCGTGGGGGGCGAACACGGTGGGGGGATATCTCGCGGGGGGCGAACACGGTGGGGGGGATATCTCGTGGGGGGGGATATCTCGTGGGGGGCGAACACGGTGGGGGGATATCTCGCGGGGGGCGAACACGGCGGGGGGATATCTCGCGGGGGGCCAACACGGCGGGGGGATATCTCGCGGGGGGCGTTAACACGGCGGGGGGATATCTCGCGGGGGGCGAACACGGTGGGGGGATATCTCGCGGAGGTCGAACACGGTGGGGGGATATCTCGCGGGGGGTGAACACGGTGGGGGGGATATCTCGCGGGGGGCGTACACGGTGGGGGGGATATCTCGCGGGGGGCGAACACGGTGGGGGGGATATCTCGCGGGGGGCGAACACGGTGGGGGGGATATCTCGCGGGGGGCGAACACGGTGGGGGGGATATCTCGCGGGGGGCATTAACACGGTGGGGGGGATATCTCGTGGGGGGCGAACACGGTGGGGGGGATATCTCGCGGAGGTCGAACACGGTGGAGGGATATCTCGCGGAGGTCGAACACGGCGGGGGGATATCTCGCGGAGGTCGAACACGGCGGGGGGATATCTCGCGGGGGGAGTTAACACGGTGGGGGGGATATCTCGCGGGGGGCGTTAACACGGTGGGGGGGATATCTCGCGGGGGGCGTTAACACGGTGGGGGGGATATCTCGCGGGGGGCGTTAACACGGTGGGGGGGATATCTCGCGGGGGGAGTTAACACGGTGGGGGGGATATCTCGCGGGGGGAGTTAACACGGTGGGGGGGATATCTCGCGGGGGGTGAACACGGTGGGGGGGATATCTCGCGGGGGGAGTTAACACGGTGGGGGGGGATATCTCGCGGGGGGAGTTAACACGGTGGGGGGGATATCTCGCGGGGGGAGTTAACACGGTGGGGGGGATATCTCGCGGGGGGAGTTAACACGGTGGGGGGGATATCTCGCGGGGGGCGTTAACACGGTGGGGGGGATATCTCGCGGGGGGCGAACACGGTGGGGGGGATATCTCGCGGGGGTCGAACACGGTGGGGGGGATATCTCGCGGGGGTCGAACACGGTGGGGGGGATATCTCGCGGGGGGTGAACACGGTGGGGGGGATATCTCGCGGGGGGCGTTAACACGGTGGGGGGGATATCTCGCGGGGGGCGAACACGGTGGGGGGATATCTCGCGGGGGGTGAACACGGCGGGGGGATATCTCGCGGGGGGTGAACACGGCGGGGGGATATCTCGCGGGGGGCGTTAACACGGTGGGGGGGATATCTCGCGGGGGGTGAACACGGTGGGGGGATATCTCGCGGGGGGCGTTAACACGGTGGGGGGGATATCTCGCGGGGGGTGAACACGGTGGGGGGATATCTCGCGGGGGGCGAACACGGTGGGGGGATATCTCGCGGGGCGTTAACACGGCGGGGGGATATCTCGCGGGGGGCGTTAACACGGTGGGGGGGATATCTCGCGGGGGGCGTTAACACGGTGGGGGGGATATCTCGCGGGGGGCGAACACGGTGGGGGGGATATCTCGCGGGGGGCGAACACGGTGGGGGGGATATCTCGCGGGGGGCGAACACGGTGGGGGGGATATCTCGCGGGGGGTGAACACGGCGGGGGGATATCTCGCGGGGGGTGAACACGGCGGGGGGATATCTCGCGGGGGGTGAACACGGCGGGGGGATATCTCGCGGGGGGCGTTAACACGGTGGGGGGGATATCTCGCGGGGGGTGAACACGGTGGGGGGATATCTCGCGGGGGGGCGTTAACACGGTGGGGGGGATATCTCGCGGGGGGTGAACACGGTGGGGGGATATCTCGCGGGGGGCGTTAACACGGTGGGGGGGATATCTCGCGGGGGGCGAACACGGTGGGGGGATATCTCGCGGGGCGTTAACACGGCGGGGGGATATCTCGCGGGGGGCGTTAACACGGTGGGGGGGATATCTCGCGGGGGGCGTTAACACGGTGGGGGGGATATCTCGCGGGGGGCGAACACGGTGGGGGGGATATCTCGCGGGGGGCGAACACGGTGGGGGGGATATCTCGCGGGGGGCGAACACGGTGGGGGGGATATCTCGCGGGGGGTGAACACGGCGGGGGGATATCTCGCGGGGGGTGAACACGGTGGGGGGATATCTCGCGGGGGGCGTTAACACGGTGGGGGGATATCTCGCGGGGGGTGAACACGGCGGGGGGATATCTCGCGGGGGGCGTTAACACGGTGGGGGGGATATCTCGCGGGGGGTGAACACGGCGGGGGGGATATCTCGCGGGGGGTGAACACGGCGGGGGGGATATCTCGCGGGGGGTGAACACGGTGGGGGGATATCTCGCGGGGGGTGAACACGGCGGGGGGGATATCTCGCGGGGGGTGAACACGGCGGGGGGGATATCTCGCGGGGGGTGAACACGGTGGGGGGATATCTCGCGGGGGGTGAACACGGTGGGGGGATATCTCGCGGGGGGTGAACACGGTGGGGGGATATCTCGCGGGGGGTGAACACGGTGGGGGGATATCTCGCGGGGGGCGTTAACACGGTGGGGGGGATATCTCGCGGGGGGTGAACACGGTGGGGGGATATCTCGCGGGGGGTGAACACGGTGGGGGGGATATCTCGCGGGGGGGTGAACACGGCGGGGGGATATCTCGCGGGGGGTGAACACGGCGGGGGGATATCTCGCGGGGGGTGAACACGGTGGGGGGATATCTCGCGGGGGCGTTAACACGGTGGGGGGGATATCTCGCGGGGGTGAACACGGTGGGGGGATATCTCGCGGGGGGTGAACACGGTGGGGGGGATATCTCGCGGGGGGTGAACACGGCGGGGGGATATCTCGCGGGGGGTGAACACGGCGGGGGGATATCTCGCGGGGGGCGTTAACACGGTGGGGGGGATATCTCGCGGGGGGTGAACACGGTGCGGGGGGGATATCTCGCGGGGGGTGAACACGGCGGGGGGATATCTCGCGGGGGTTGAACACGGCGGGGGGATATCTCGCGGGGGTTGAACACGGCGGGGGGATATCTCGCGGGGGGCGTTAACACGGTGGGGGGGATATCTCGCGGGGGGTGAACACGGTGCGGGCGGGATATCTCGCAGGGGGCGTTAACACGAGTGGGTCTGTACTGCTGACTCCTCACTAAACCCCCCACCCTCTCTGTCTGTCTCTTGTTTTCTCAGTTCCGTTGCTGTGGCAGCAACAACTCCATGGACTGGCGAGACAGCAAGTGGGTGAAGAGCTCTCAATCCGGAGGGCGAATTGTACCCGACAGTTGCTGTAAGACCAAGACCACTGGGTGTGGCAAGAGAGACCACCCATCCAACATCTACAAGGTGGAGGTGAGTGTCGAGCGAAACCCCCCTGACTCTGTCTGAGGGGGTAAGTATAAGATGAAACTCTTGTCTGTCAGGAGGGGGTTATGGGTTGTGTTGTCCTGTTTTCTTGTGTGTATCAACTGGGAAATAAGGAAGCCGTCTCCAGCCGTGTCCCTGGATCCCTGCCCTCCTGCCCTGCCCAGCCCTGTAATGTGTGTGAGGTGGATCATCCCCGGTTGTCCTCTCCCCTCTCCGCCCTGGGTGTGGAGGAGATCTGTTGCTGGTTTGTGCTGGAGTCCGTGCCCCTCTTGCTGGCCAGGACTGACGTGGCACCACTGACCCCCTGGAACTGCTGTCACTTTGATCCTGCTCCTTCAGCCCCACTATAAACCCTAGGGACCATCACTCATTCCTGTTCACGTTTCCAGTGAATGTAAAGAAGGGACTGACTGGGGAGAATGAGAGTGTCACTTTTCCTCTGCCTGTCCAGGGAGTATACTTACCGACTCCCTTGTTGTTTCCTGGTCGATCTTCCTTTACCCCCCTCCCTCACTGCCCCACACATTGCCAATGCTCTTTTGATGGCGATGAGCATGAAGTGGATGGGGAAGAGTCCCCCGTCTCTATGTTGTGTTTACAGCCTCTGTTACCTTCTATTGCCCTACGATGGTTTTGTAATCCAGTGTCACCGTGACTCTGTGCGGATCTGACGGAGCTGTTGATTTTACAGGGAGGCTGCATTACCAAGCTGGAAGGGTTCATCATGGCCCATCTGAAGATTATTGGGGCGGTGGGAATTGGAATCGCCTGTGTCCAGGTAGGAACACAATTCACGGACACGTGGATCTGGGCTGGGAATGTTCGTTGAGGGAGCTGAGTCACTGAACGCGCTCCCTATTGTGTATCTGAACCATAAACGACATTGTTGATCTCGGTGACAGTCCAAGTGTCTGATGCTCTTGGCCCTCACCCACCCCCTTAAACCACCAGTCCTCCTTCCAACCAGATATTTATGCAATTCCTATTTGAAGGAGTCCTTTGACTTCTTGCTTCTGTTGAGGGACATTTTAAGAAAGGCTCGGTCCTCCCAACATCTACGCGGTGCAGGTCAGTGTCGAGCGAAACCCCCCTGACTCTGTCTGAGGGGGTAAGTATAAGATGAAACTCCTGTCTGTCAGGAGGGGGTTGCCTGATCTGAGAGGGCCTGAGGGAGACATTCTGTGAATCATGGTCCGTTGGTACAACGGGCAAATCAAAATGGCTATTCTTTGTCCCAGGACAAGAGCAATAAAGGTGGCAGGCAGCAAGGAGTTTAAAGTTAGCCGGTACCACACCCTCGGTGCTGGCTGAACCCCCTGGCGCCAGTCTGGTGCCCTTTCCTGCCAGTGTGTGTGACATGCCAGTGACACAGACTGAACGCGACTGATCTGTTGTTCTTTTCCTTGCAGATTTTTGGGATGATCTTCACCTGCTGTCTGTACAGAAACCTGAAAGCAGACACTCCATATTAAAGTGAGGGATGGCACCGCCTTCCTCTCCACACTCACATCTCAACCTTCCATAAAACCGATTTCCACCAGCGTGTGTTCCAAGAACTGGTTCATCCTGGGCTCCTAACTCTGGGCCTCCCTTCCTTGCCCATCCGCTCCGACCCCGTCCCACCTCCTCTAAAATAACCCTCAGTATTAACACCGTACAATCAGGATCAGAGCCCATCAATGACGAGCCTGTAGCTGTGCTCGCTCCGGGTGTTTGATGCTCGCTCTGAGATCACCATGTGACTGCTAGAACTGAGACGCAGGCTGTCAGCCCCTGTGTAGCAGCCCCTGGTAAACACTCGGAGCTGGCTGTACGCTGAAACTGCCCAGGGCAATTCCTCCTTGAAGCCTCTTGGGGGGGGTGGGTGGGTGGGTGGGAGAGAGAGAGAGCGCGGAGCATCTGGGAATAAAGCTCGGGATTTCAGCAGCAGTTCCACCCCCCCAGGTGGTTTAAATGGACGACACTCTTCTCTTCTCTCGAACGCTGAGTTCCCGTGCGATCCATTTGACGGCCTCTCCTCAGGTACCTCCTGGTCTGAATTTCACTCACTTCACTGACCGATGGGGGGGGGGGGGCCTGCTCTCCTAACCCCCCCCCCCCCCCCCCCCCCGCCTCCCCCCTGCCATGTCCGGCATTAAACCCCCCCCCCCCCCCCAAAATCCATGGATGCCCAGCCTTTCAAGGCCCTTCCCTCCCTTTTTGGTACAAACCCTGAACAGGACGAGCACTGGGACCCTGCGGCCGCCCTGAGACACGGGAAAGGAGGACAATGAATCTGTCACTCAGGAGTCCTCGACTTCTCGCGGTGCCCGAGGGATCGTTTATCCATCACCACGTGCGGCACTGTGTTTTAAAGCAGCAACAATTCACACCCTCGGCCTGGAAACTGTGCCTCAGATGGAAGTGATGAGACGGCCCTGCTCTGGGAATCACTGCTGTCCTTTGATGACTTGGTTGGGAGTGAGAGGGGAGTGTGGTGGGAGAGATTGTAACCAAACAATTAACATTTAAACTAGTGACTGTAAACTCTGTTCATTCTGTGCCAGTTCTGCCGTGTGTTCTCCGTGGAGAGCTGTGCCTACCGATTGGTTTGTTTTGAAGGCAGAGTGGAGCAGAGTATCACCGGGCACCATGAGTGTCTCTGCTGCTCCCCCTCTAACGTTATATTATATCACCGTGTCTGTCACTGATCAGGGCGGGGACATCCCTCCGACTCCTACTCTGTATTTTTATATATACTGTAGACAATAAAAACTGATCTAACACCACACTGTGTCCCTGAGCTTCAGAAAACGCTGTGTGTGCGCTCACCGGAACACAGACTTTACACCGCGCCCACGGTGCCCTGACCTTCCCCCGCGCCGCGCCCACGGTGCCCTGACCTTCCCCCGCGCCGCGCCCGGGCCCCGACCTTCCCCCGCGCCGCGCCCGGGCCCCGACCCCCCCCCCGCGCCGCGCCCGGGCCCCGACCTTCCCCCGCGCCGCGCCCGGGCCCCGACCTTCCCCCCCCCGCGCCGCGCCCGGGCCCCGACCTTCCCCCCCCGCGCCGCGCCGCGCCCCGACCTTCCCCCGCGCCGCGCCCGGGCCCCGACCTTCCCCCCCCGCGCCGCGCCCGGGCCCCGACCTTCCCCCCCCGCGCCGCGCCCGGGCCCCGACCTTCCCCCCCCGCGCCGCGCCCGGGCCCCGACCTTCCCCCCCCGCGCCGCGCCCGGGCCCCGACCTTCCCCCCCCGCGCCGCGCCCGGGCCCCGACCTTCCCCCCCCGCGCCGCGCCCGGGCCCCGACCTTCCCCCCCGCGCCGCGCCGCGCCCCGACCTTCCCCCGCGCCGCGCCCGCGCCCCGACCTTCCCCCCCCCGCGCCGCGCCCGGGCCCTGACCTTCCCCCCCGCGCCGCGCCCGGGCCCCGACCTTCCCCCGCGCCGCGCCCGCGCCCCGACCTTCCCCCGCGCCGCGCCCGGGCCCCGACCTTCCCCCCCCGCGCCGCGCCCGGGCCCCGACCTTCCCCCCCCGCGCCGCGCCCGGGCCCCGACCTTCCCCCGCGCCGCGCCCGGGCCCCGACCTTCCCCCGGGCCCGCAGTGCCCTGTGCAGCCTGCCAGTTCCCAATCCAAATGGGCCTGAGAAGCAGGGCAGGCTTCCTGCATGGGAAGTGAGCAGGATCAGACGGGGAGGTGGTGTGTGTCGCACCGG
>NW_027139916.1:0-62500 GCF_035084215.1 Heptranchias perlo | reverse complement strand
TCCATTTGCCACAGTTTTGCCCATTCACCTAATCTATCAATATCGATTTGTAATTTTATGTTTTCATCCACACTGCTTACAATGCCACCAATCTCTGTGTCATCGGCAAACTTAGATATGAGACTTTCTATGCCTTCATCTAAGTCGTTAATAAATATTGTGAATAATTGAGGCCCCAAGGCAGATCCCTGCGGGACTCCACTAGTCACATCCTGCCAATGTGAGTACCTTCCCATTATCCCTACTCTCTGTCGCCTTTCGCTCAGCCAACTTCCTAACCAAGTCCGTACTTTTCCCTCGATTCCATGGGCTTCTATCTTAGCTAACAGTCTCTTATGTGGGACCTTATCAAATGCCTTCTGGAAGTCCATATAAATAACATCCATTGACATTCCCCTGTCCACTACTTTAGTCACCTCTTCAAAAAATTCAATCAGGTTTGTCAGGCACGACCTACCTTTCACAAATCCATGCTGGCTCTCTCTGATTAACTGAAAATTCTCGAGGTGTTCAGTCACCCTATCCTGAATTATAGACTCCAGCATTTTCCCCACAACAGATGTTAGGCTAACTGGTCTATAATTGCCCGGTTTCCCTCTCTCTCCTTTCTTAAAAAGCGGAGTGACATGTGCAATTTTCCAATCTAGAGGGACAGTTCCTGAATCTAGAGAACTTTGAAAGATTATAGTTAGGGCATCTGCAATGTGCTCACCTACTTCCTTTAAAACCCTGGGATGGAAACCATCTGGTCCTGGGGATTTGTCACTCTTTAGTGCTATTATTTTCTTCATTACTGTTGCTTTACTTATATTAATTTTATCAAGTCCCTGTCCCCGATCAATATTAGTTTTCTTGGGATTTCCGGCATGCTATCCTCTTTTTCAACTGTAAATACTGACGCAAAGTAATCGTTCAACATGTCCGTTATTTCCCCATTGTCAATGACAACATCCCCACTTTCAGTTTTTAAGGGGCCAACTCTGCTCCTGACCACCCTCTTTTTCCTAATATAACTATAAAAGTTCTTCGTATTGGTTTTGATATCCCTTGCAAGTTTCTTTTCATACTCTCTTTTTGTAGCTCTTACTATCTGTTTTGTGACCCTTTGTTGATCTTTGTATCTTTCCCATTCGCCAGGATCTGTGCCATTTTTTGCCTTTTTGTATGCCCTTTCCTTATGTCTTATACTGTCCCTTACCTAGAGTCATAGAGTCATAGAGTTATACAGCACGGATAGAGGCCCTTCGGCCCATCGTGTCCGCGCCGGCCATCAGCCCTGTCTACTCTAATCCCATATTCCAGCATTTGGTCCGTAGCCTTGTATGCTATGGCATTTCAAGTGCTCATCCAAATGCTTCTTGAATGTTGTGAGGGTTCCTGCCTCCACAACCCTTTCAGGCAGTGAGTTCCAGACTCCAACCACCCTCTGGGTGAAAAAGTTCTTTCTCAAATCCCCTCTAAACCTCCCGCCTTTTACCTTGAATCTATGTCCCCTTGTTATAGAACCCTCAACGAAGGGAAAAAGCTCCTTAGTATCCATCCTATCTGTGCCCCTCATAATTTTGTACACTGGAAAATGAAATGTTGTCCATGGCTGTTTTTTTTGGCAACTAGAGTTCTTGCCCCTCAGGGGTATAAACCGATTCTGTATCACGTTAAATGTTTCTTAAAACATTTCCCACTGATCATCAGTCGTTTTACCCA
This sequence comes from Heptranchias perlo, assembly GCF_035084215.1. Lineage (NCBI taxonomy): Eukaryota > Metazoa > Chordata > Chondrichthyes > Hexanchiformes > Hexanchidae > Heptranchias > Heptranchias perlo. The sequence goes on along the minus strand of NW_027139916.1, from coordinate 60,796 downwards.
TTAACAGATTTGCCCAGTTTACAGTGGACAGTCTCTGTCTCATCCCATTGAAGTCGGCCTTACCCAAGTCTAGAATCTTAGCAGCTGACTCACTTTTTTCCCTTTCAAACACTACATTGAACTCGATCATGTTATGATAACGATTGGATAGATGTTCACGCACAGTTAAGCCGTTAACTAAATCTGGTTCATTACTCATTACTAAATCTAGTATGGCTTGCCCCCTTGATGCCTCTAGGACATACTGCTGTAGAAAACTATCCCGGACACACTCAAGAAATTCATTACCTTTCTGACAGTTGCTAGTCTGCTTTTCCCAATCTATGTGAAGGTTAAAGTCCCCCATTAAGACCACTATGCCTTTGTTACACGCTTGTCTAATCTCTGCATTTATACAATCTAGCACTTCAGAGCTGCTGCCAGGGCTCCTATACACAACTCCCACTATAGTCTTAGATCCTTTCCTATTTCTCAATTCAACCCATAAGGTCTCTGTTGGCTACTTACCTCTCGTTATATCCCCCTTTATCATTGAAGTGATTTCATCTCTAATCATTAAGGCTACTCCTCCCCCTCTTCCATTTTCCCTATCTCTCCTGTAGACCTTATAACCTGGTATATTTAGTTCCCAATCCTGACCATCCTGCAGCCGTGTCTCAGTCATAGCTTTCATGTCATACCCTCCAATTTGAATTTGAACCTGTAGTTCATTTAATTTATTCCGTATACTCCGTGCATTTGTATATAGAACTCTTAGTTGGGCCACACACCCTAGTCTGACCTTCAGCTTTGATGCTGGGTTAATCGCCTTATGCCTTCTAGTTTTCACTTTATCTGTAGTGTCTAAAGTACACTTTCTTTCTGCTGCTCTATGCTTTCCCCTTTCACTTGTTCTTGAACAACTGTTTGTACTATTTGTATTGTAGATTTCCCCTGGGTCTTCCCCTCTCATGCTGTTCTCAACTTTACTCCCTTCTGACTCCCCGCTCAGGTTCCCATCCCCCTGCCACTCTAGTTTAAACCTTCCCCAACAGCACTAGCAAACACCCCCGCGAGGACATTGGTCCCGGTCCTGCTCGGGTGTAACCCGTCACGCTTGTACAGGTCCCACCTTCCCCAGAACCGGTCCCAATGTCCCAGGAATCTAAATCCCTCCTTCCTACACCATCCCTGCAGCCACGCATTCATCCTGTCTATTCTCCTGTTCCTATACTCACTAGCACGTAGCACCGGTAGTAATCCTGAGATCACTACCTTTGAAGTCCTGCTTTTTAATTTATCTCCTAACTCCTTAAATTCACCTTGCAGGACCTCATCCCTTTTTTTACCTATGTCGTTGGTACCGATATGGACCACGACTACTGGCTGTTCACCCTCCCCCTCCAGAATGCCCTGCAGCCGCTCTGCGACATCCTTGACCCTTGCACCAGGGAGGCAACATACCATCCTGGAGTCACGTTTGCGGCCGCAGAAACGCCTATCTGTTCCCCTTACAATTGAATCCCCTATCACTATAGCCCTGCCACTCTTCTTCCTCCCCTCCTGTGTAGCAGAGCCACCCGTGGTGCCACAAACTTGGCTCTTGCTGCTCTCCCCTGATAAGCCATCTCCCCCAACAGTATCCAAAGCAGAATATCTGTTTGAGAGGGAGATGGCCCCAGGGGACTCCTGCTCTACCTGCCTAGTCCTTTTACTCTGCCTGGCGGTCACCCATTTCCTTTCTGCCTGCGTAATCTTTACCTGCGGTGTGACCACCTCACTGAACGTGCTATCCACGATAGTCTCAGCATCGCGGATGCTCCACAGTGAATCCACCCGCAGCTCCAGCTCCGAAAGACGGTTTGCCAGTAGCTGCAGCTGGACACACTTCCTGCACACATGGTCGCCAGGGACACTGGTCGTGTCCATGACTTCCCACATAGTGCAGGAGGAGCATATCACGGGTGCGAGCTGTGCTGCCATGACTTGCCTTAGATTTGAACTGCGTTCACCTCTCTGACTCTCCTCTCGCTCTTGGTTTCTCCTTTTATACTGTGATCACCTCTCGGACTCTCCTCCCGCTCTTGGTCTCTCCTTTTATACTGTGCTCACCTCTCGGACTCTCCTGCCTCACCTGTGACGTCGCACAGTAGTTGTCTCTTGTTGCAGGTCTGCTGCTGCTTTTATTCCCCAATCTCAGTCTTCTACTCTCAGGTCCATTGCCGCTCTGCGGAAAAAGTTCGGAAAAGCAAGGCAAAGCAGCACCTCCTTCCCCCACTTCACCAAACTCCCACACATACCAAACTCTCAGCAGTACACGCTGTCCTGCCGCACACCGTGCTGTCGCACTGACAGGCCCCTGTATTTCTACAGTTTGTGACTCAGATGAGTCAGGCCTGCCCCACCTTCAGGTACCAGTTTAATCTCGCTAACCAATTAACTTGCTACAGCAGCTCTCTCTGCTGAAGCCTGACAGAAACTTAAAAATTTAAACTTTAAAATTGAACTTAAACAGTTGAAAGCAATATACACTAGATTTTAAAGAGGTTAACCCTTAAACTCCCACACTTACCAAACTCTCAGCAGTTCACAGTGTTGTCCGCAGGAGACCGGGTCTGCGGAGGAGGGGCCCGGTGACGGCCTGCGGTGGAGGGGCCCGGTGACGGCCTGCGGAGGAGGGGCCCGGTGACGGCCTGCGGTGGAGGGGCCCGGTGACGGCCTGCGGTGGAGGGGCCCGGTGACGGCCTGCGGTGGAGGGGCCCGGTGACGGCCTGCGGTGGAGGGGCCCGGTGACGGCCTGCGGTGGAGGGGCCCGGTGACGGCCTGCGATGGAGGGGCCCGGTGACGGCCTGCGGAGGAGGGGCCCGGTGACGGCCTGCGGAGGAGGGGCCCGGTGACGGCCTGCGGTGGAGGGGCCCGGTGACGGACTGCGGAGGAGGGGCCCGGTGACGGCCTGCGGTGGAGGGGCCCGGTGACGGACTGCGGTGGAGGGGCCCGGTGACGGCCTGCGGAGGAGGGGCCCGGTGACGGCCTGCGGTGGAGGGGCCCGGTGACGGCCTGCGGAGGAGGGGCCCGGTGACGGCCTGCGGTGGAGGGGCCCGGTGACGGCCTGCGGTGGAGGGGCCCGGTGACGGCCTGCGGTGGAGGGGCCCGGTGACGGCCTGCGGAGGAGGGGCCCGGTGACGGCCTGCGGTGGAGGGGCCCGGTGACAGCCTGCAATGGAGGGGCCCGGTGACGGCCTGCGGTGGAGGGGCCCGGTGACGGTCTGCGATGGAGGGGCCCGGTGACGGTCTGCGGTGGAGGGGCCCGGTGACGGCCTGCGGAGGAGGGGCCCGGTGACGGCCTGCGGAGGAGGGGCCCGGTGACGGTCTGCGGTGGAGGGGCCCGGTGACGGCCTGCGGAGGAGGGGCCCGGTGACGGTCTGCGATGGAGGGGCCCGGTGACGGTCTGCGGTGGAGGGGCCCGGTGACGGTCTGCGATGGAGGGGCCCGGTGACGGTCTGCGGTGGAGGGGCCCGGTGACGGCCTGCGGAGGAGGGGCCCGGTGACGGTCTGCGGTGGAGGGGCCCGGTGACGGCCTGCGGAGGAGGGGCCCGGTGACGGTCTGCGATGGAGGGGCCCGGTGACGGCCTGCGGTGGAGGGGCCCGGTGACGGTCTGCGGTGGAGGGGCCCGGTGACGGTCTGCGATGGAGGGGCCCAGTGACGGTCTGCGATGGAGGGGCCCGGTGACGGTCTGCGATGGAGGGGCCCGGTGACGGCCTGCGGTGGAGGGGCCCGGTGACGGTCTGCGATGGAGGGGCCCGGTGACGGTCTGCGATGGAGGGGCCCGGGTCTGTGACGGCCTGCGGTGGAGGGGCCCGGGTCTGTGACGGCCTGCGGTGGAGGGGCCCGGGTCTGTGACGGCCTGCGGTGGAGGGGCCCGGGTCTGTGACGGCCTGCGGTGGAGGGGCCCGGGTCTGTGACGGCTTGCGGTGGAGGGGCCCGGGTCTGTGATGGTCTGTGATGGAGACGGTTACAGATGGCAACCTGATCTATTTGATGATTCCTTATTCTATCTAAGACAATATCCTCTTCTATCTTAATATTCACAATTTCACTGTTAACAGCAACACGTACAGGTAATTAACCGACCCTCATTCAGGTAATTAACCGACCCTCATTCAGGTAATTAACCGACCCTCATTCAGGTAATTAACCGACCCTCATTCAGGTAATTAACCGATCCTCATTCAGGTAATTAACCGATCCTCATTCAGGTAATTAACGCCTCTCCTCCGTTGTCCAGCCGGGTGGGACTGCGCTCACCTGGTTCCATTCTTACCTATACAGTCGTAGCCAGAGAATCACCTGCAATGGTTTCTCTTCCCGCTCCCGCACCGTTACCTCTGGAGTCCCCCAAGGATGTACCCTTGGCCCCCTCCTAGTTCTCATCTACACGCTGCCCCTCGTTGACATCATCCGAAAACACAATCTCAGATTCCACGTGTACGCTGACAACACCCAGCTCTACCACACCACCACCACCCTCGGCCCATCCACTGTCTCTCATTTGTCACATTGGTTGTCTGACTTCCAGTATTGGGTGAACAAAAATTTCCTTCAATTAAACATTGGGAAGACCGAAGCCATTGTCTTCGGTCCCCGCCACAAACTCCGTTCCCTAGACCTTTGACTCCATCCCTCTCCCTGCCCACTGTCTGAGGCTAAACCAGACCATTCGCAACCTCGACGACCTACTTGACCCTGAGATGATCTTCTGACCACATATCCACTCCATCACCAAGACCACCTACTTCCACCTCAGTAACATCGCCCTGTCTCTGCCCCTTCCTCAGCTCATCTGCTGCTGAAACCCTCATCCATGCCTTTGTTACCTCTAGACTGGACTATTCCAATGCTCTCCTATCCGGCCTCCCACCTTGCACCTTCCGTAAACTTGAGTTCATCCAAAACTCTGCTGCCCATATCCTAACTCGTACCATGTCCCGTTCTCCCATCACCCCTGTGCTCACTGACCTACATTGGCTCCCAGTCTAGGAACGCCTCGATTTTAAAATTCTCATCTTTGTTTTCAAATCCCTCCGTGGCCTCACCCCTCCCTATCTCTGTAACCTCCTCCAACCTACAACCCTCCGAGATCTCGGCGCTCGTCCAATTCTTGCCTCTTGCACATCCCCGATTTTAATCGTTCCACCATTGGTGGCCGTGCCTTCAGCTGCCTAGGCTCTCAGCTCTGGAACTCCCTCCCTAATCCTCTCCCCCTCTCTACCCAGCTCTCCTTCTTTAATACACACCTCAAAACCTCCTTCTTTGACCAAGCTTTTGGTCACCTCTCCTAATAACTCCTTATGTGGCTCAGAGTCCAATTTTGTTTAATAATCGTTCCTGTGAAGCCCCTTGGGATGTTTTAAAGGTGCTTAATAAATGCAAGTTTTTGCTGTTGTTGTTAATTCTCACAGCTAATTAACCGATCCTGTTACAGCTAATCAACCAATCCTCACAACCAATTAACCGATCCTGTTACAGTTAATCAACCGATCCTCACAACCAATTAACCGATCCTGTTACAGCTAATCAACCAATCCTCACAACCAATTAACCGATCCTGTTACAGCTAATCAACCAATCCTCACAACCAATTAACCGATCCTGTTACAGCTAATCAACCAATCCTCACAACCAATTAATCGACCCTGTTACAACTAATCAACCGATCCTGTTACAGTTAATCAACCGATCCTCACAACCAATTAACCGATCCTGTTACAACTAATCAACCGATCCTGTTACAGTTAATCAACCGATCCTCACAACCAAATAACCGATCCTGTTACAACTAATCAACCGATCCTCACAACCAATTAACCGATCCTGTTACCGTTAATTAACCGATCCTCACAACCAATTAACCGATCCTGCTACAACTAATCAACCGATCCTCACAACCAATTAACCGATCCTGTTACAGTTAATCAACCGATCCTCACAACCAATTAACCGATCCTGTTACAACTAATCAACCGATCCTCACAACCAATTAACCGATCCTGTTACCGTTAATCAACCGATCCTCACAACCAATTAACCGATCCTGTTACAGTTAATCAACCGATCCTCACAACCAATTAACCGATCCTGTTACAACTAATCAACCAATCCTCAACACCCAATTAATCGATCCTGTTACAACTAATCAACCGATCCTCACAACCAATTAACCGATCCTGTTACAGTTAATCAACCGATCCTCACAACCAATTAACCGATCCTGTTACAACTAATCAACCGATCCTCACAACCAATTAACCGATCCTGTTACAGTTAATCAACCGATCCTCACAACCAATTAATCGATCCTGTTACAGTTAATCAACCGATCCTCAGAACCAATTAACCGATCCTGTTACAGTTAATCAACCGATCCTCACAACCAATTAACCAATCCTGTTACAACAAATCAACCGCTCCTCACAACCAATTAACCGATCCTGTTACAACTAATCAACCGATCCTCACAACCAATTAACCGATCCTGTTACAGTAATTCAACCGATCCTCACAACCAATTAACCGATCCTGTTACAACTAATCAACCGATCCTCACAACCAATTAACCGATCCTGTTACCATTAATCAACCGATCCTGTTACAGTTAATCAACCGATCCTCACAACCAATTAACCGATCCTGTTACAACTAATTAACCGATCCTGTTACAGTTAATCAACCGATCCTCACAACCAATTAACCGATCCTGTTACAGTTAATCAACCGATCCTCACAACCAATTAACCGATCCTGTTACAACAAATCAACCGCTCCTCACATCCAATTAACCGATCCTGTTACAACTAATCAACCGATCCTCACAACCAATTAACCGATCCTGTTACACTAATTCAACCGATCCTCACAACCAATTAACCGATCCTGTTACAACTAATCAACCGATCCTCACAACCAATTAACCGATCCTGTTACAGTTAATTAACCGATCCTCACAACCAATTAACCGATCCTGTTACAACTAATCAACCGATCCTCACAAGCAATTACCCGATCCTGTTACAGTTAATTAACCGATCCTCACAACCAATTAACCGATCCTGTTACAACTAATCAATCGATCCTCACAACCAATTAACCGATCCTGTTACAGTTAATCAACCGATCCTCACAACCAATTAACCGATCCTGTTACAACTAATCAACCGATCCTCACAACCAATTAACCGATCCTGTTACAACTAATCAACCGATCCTCACAACCAATTAACCGATCCTGTTACCGTTAATCAACCGATCCTCACAACCAATTAACCGATCCTGTTACAGTTAATCAACCGATCCGCACAACCAATTAACCGATCCTGTTACAACTAATCAACCGATCCTGACAACCAATTAACCGATCCTGTTACCGTTAATCAACCGATCCTCACAACCAATTAACCGATCCTGTTGCAACTAATCAACCGATCCTCACAACCAATTAACCGATCCGGTTACAACTAATCAACCGATCCTCACAACCAATTAACCGATCCTGTTACAACTAATCAACCGATCCTCACAACCAATTAACCGATCCTGTTACAACTAATCAACCGATCCTCACAACCAATTAACCCATCCTGTTACAGCTAATCAACCGATCCTCTCAACCAATTAACCGATCCTGTTACAACTAATCAACCGATCCTCACAACCAATTAACCGATCCTGTTACAGTTAATTAACCGATTCTCGCAGCTAATTAACTGATCCTCACACCTAATTAAATGATGCTCTCACAACTAATTAACAAATCCGCTTATACCTAATTTACCAACCCTGTTGCAGTTAATTAACCCATGTCCCTATGTCCCCATGTTCCCATGTCCCAAAGTCCCTATGTTCCCATGTTCCCATGTCCCCATGTCCCCATGTCCCCATGTCCCTATGTTCCCATGTCCCAAAGTCCCTATGTTCCCATGTCCCCATGTTCCCATGTTCCTATGTCCCTATGTTCCCATGTTCCTATGTCCCTATGTTCCCATGTCCCCATGTCCCCATGTTCCTATGTCCCTATGTTCCCATGTCCCCATGTCCCCATGTCCCTATGTCCCCATGTTCCTATGTCCCTATGTCCCCATGTCCCCATGTTCCCATGTTCCTATGTCCCTATGTTCCCATGTTCCCATGTTCCCATGTTCCCATGTCCCCATGTTCCTATGTCCCTATGTCCCCATGTTCCCATGTTCCTATGTCCCTATGTTCCCATGTCCCCATGTCCCCATGTCCCTATGTCCCCATGTTCCTATGTTCCCATGTCCCCATGTCCCCATGTCCCCATGTTCCTATGTCCCTATGTCCCCATGTTCCCATGTTCCTATGTCCCTATGTTCCCATGTCCCCATGTTCCCATGTCCCTATGTTCCCATGTCCCCATGTCCCCATGTCCCCATGTTCCCATGTCCCTATGTTCCCATGTCCCCATGTCCCCATGTCCCTATGTTCCTATGTCCCCATGTTCCTATTTTACTGTGTTCCTATTTTCCAATGTTCCTAAGTTCCTATATCCAAAAGCAAAAGTGGCGGGGATATAAAGCTCAGCGTTACGGAGACCCGGGGATATAAAGCTCAGCGTTACGGAGACCCGGGGATATAAAGCCTGGAGACCCAGAGACCCAGAGACCCGGGGACCCAGAGACCCGGGGACCCAGAGACCCAGAGACCCGGGGACCCAGAGACCCGGGGACCCAGAGACCCAGAGACCCGGGGACCCGGGGACCCAGAGACCCAGAGACCCGGGGACCCAGAGACCCGGGGACCCAGAGACCCGGGGACCCGGTGACCCAGAGACCCAGGGACCCGGAGACCCGGTGACCCAGAGACCCAGAGACCAGGGGGCCCAGAGACCCGGGGGCACAGAGACCCAGGGACCCGGAGACCCGGTGACCCAGAGACCCAGAGACCAGGGGGCCCAGAGACCAGGGGGCCCAGAGACCCAGAGACCAGGGGGCCCAGAGACCCGGGGGCACAGAGACCCAGGGACCCAGGGACCCGGGGACCCAGAGACCCGGGGACCCAGAGACCCGGGGACCCGGGGACTCAGAGACCCAGAGAACCGGGGACCCAGAGACCCGGGGACCCAGAGACCCGGGGACCCAGGGGCCCAGAGACCCAGGGGCCCAGAGACCCGGGGACCCAGAGACCCAAAGACCCGGGGACCCAGAGACCCGGGGACCCAGAGACCCGGGGACCCAGATACCCAGGGACCCAGAGATCCAGAGACCCGGGGACCCAGAGACCCGGGGACCCAGAGACCCGGGGACCCAGAGACCCAGAGACCTGGTGACCCAGAGGCCCAGGGACCCAGTGACCCAGGGACCCAGGGACCCGGTGACCCAGAGACCTGGGGACCCAGAGATCCAGAGACCCGGGGACCCAGAGACCCGGGGACCCGGGGACCCAGAGACCCAGAGACCCAGAGACCCGGTGACCCAGAGACCCAAGGGCCCAGGGACCCAGTGACCCAGGGACCCGGTGACCCAGAGACCCAGGGGCCCAGGGACCTGGTGACCCAGAGACCCTGGGGCCCAGGGACCCGGTGACCCAGAGACCCAGTGACCCAGGGACCCAGAGACACAGGGGCCCAGGGACCCGGTGACCCAGAGACCCAGGGACCCAGGGACCCGGTGACCCAGAGACCCAGAGACCCGGTGACCCGGTGACCCAGAGACCCAGGGACCCGGTGACCCAGAGACCCAGGGACCCGGTGACCCAGAGACCCAGGGGCCCAGGGACCCGGTGACCCGGTGACCCAGAGACCCAGAGACCCAGGGACCCGGTGACCCATAGACCCAGGGACCCGGTGACCCAGGGACCCAGGGACCCGGTGACCCAGGGACCCAGGGACCCGGTGACCCAGAGACCCAGAGACCCGGTGACCCAGAGACCCAGGGGCCCAGGGACCCGGTGACCCAGAGACCCAGGGACCCGGTGACCCAGAGACCCAGGGACCCAGGGACCCAGGGACCCAGGGACCCGGTGACCCAGAGACCCAGGGACCCAGGGACCCGGTGACCCAGAGACCCAGAGACCCAGGGACCCGGAGACCCAGGGACCCGGTGACCCAGGGACCCGGTGACCCAGGGACCCAGAGACCCAGGGGCCCAGGGGCCCAGGGACCCAGAGACCCAGGGGCCCAGGGACCCGGTGACCCAGGGACCCAGGGACCCAGGGACCCGGTGACCCAGGGACCCAGGGACCCGGGGACCCAGGGACCCGGTGACCCAGAGACCCAGGGACCCAGGGACCCGGTGACCCAGAGACCCAGAGACCCAGGGACCCGGTGACCCGGAGACCCAGGGACCCGGTGACCCAGGGACCTGGTGACCCAGGGACCCAGGGACCCAGAGACCCAGGGGCCCAGGGACCCAGGGACCCGGTGACCCAGAGACCCAGAGACCCAGAGACCCAGAGACCCAGGGACCCGGTGACCCAGAGACCCAGGGGCCCGGAGACCCAGAGACCCAGAGACCCAGGGACCCAGGGACCCGGTGACCCAGGGACCCAGGGACCCAGAGACCCAGAGACCCAGGGGCCCAGGGACCCGGTGACCCAGAGACCCAGGGGCCCGGAGACCCAGAGACCCAGAGACCCAGAGACCCAGGGACCCAGGGACCCGGTGACCCAGGGACCCGGTGACCCAGAGACCCAGAGACCCAGGGGCCCAGGGACCCGGTGACCCAGAGACCCAGGGACCCAGGGACCCGGTGACCCAGAGACCCAGAGACCCAGGGACCCGGTGACCCAGGGACCCAGGGACCCGGTGACCCAGGGACCCAGGGACCCAGGGGCCCGGTGACCCGGTGACCCGGTGACCCAGGGACCCAGGGACCCGGTGACCCAGGGACCCAGGGACCCGGTGACCCAGGGGCCCGGTGACCCAGAAACCCGGTGACCCAGAGACCCAGGGACCCGGTGACCCAGGGACCCGGTGACCCAGAGACCCGGGGACCCGGTGACCCAGGGGCCCGGTGACCCAGGGACCCGGTGATCCAGGGACCCGGTGACCCAGAGGCCCAGTGACCCGGGGACCCAGAGACCCAGAGACCCAGGGGCCCAGAGACCCAGGGACCCGGGGAACCAGAGACCCAGAGACCCAGTGACCCAGGGACCCGGTGACCCAGAGGCCCAGGGACCCAGAGACCCAGGGACCCGGGGACCCAGAGACCCAGGGACCCGGTGACCCAGAGACCCAGAGACCCAGGGACCCAGGGACCCGGTGACCCAGAGACCCAGAGACCCAGGGACCCGGTGACGCGGTGACCCAGAGACCCAGAGACCCAGGGACCCAGGGACCCAGAGACCCAGGGGCCCAGGGACCCGGTGACCCAGAGACCCAGGGACCCGGTGGCCCAGAGACCCAGGGACCCGGTGACCCAGGGACCCGGTGACCCAGAGACCCAGAGACCCAGAGACCCAGAGACCCGGTGACCCAGAGACCCAGAGACCCAGGGGCCCAGGGACCCGGTGACCCAGTGACCCAGTGACCCAGTGACCCAGGGACCCAGTGACCCAGGGACCCGGTGACCTGTGACCAGTGACCCGGTGACCCGGAGACCCGGAGACCCGGAGACCTGTGACCCGGAGACCCGGAGACCTGGTGACCTGTGACCCGGTGACCTGGTGACCTGTGACCCGGTGACCTGGTGACCTGGGGATATAAAGGAAGAGCAGAGAGAAAGAGCAAAAAATAATCAAGGAGTGACGTCACAGGACAGTGGGTAGGTGATTGGGTGGTGAGTATTACTGTTGTTTTTGCTATCTAAGTTAGGGCAGTGATTTAAACTAAGAGCTGGGAATCTATAACTATCACTTTATTAAATTAATAACTTAAACTAGATAAACTAATTAGTTAATAAAACTAAAAACATTGAGTGAATTAAAACTCTAATTAAGTAAATATATAAAACAAGATTCGATCGGGATGGCAGTGCAGGTGGTGTGTTGTAACTGCAACATGTGGGAGTTTGTGGAGAGCAGAGTGATCCCAGGGAACCACATCTGCAGTAAGTTCTGTAACTCGAGGAACTTCGGCTCAGAGTCGTTGAGCTGGAGTCCGAGGTGCCGACATTGCGATGCATCAGGTAGGGGAGAATTACCTGGACACTTTAATCCAGGAGGCAGTCACACCCCTTAGGGTAGGTGGTGGTTTAGAGTTGGTCAGTGGTCAGGGACAGGAGGATGTGACTGTGACTCAGGCTGGTAAGGGGAACCCAGATGCAGTGAAGGAGGAGCCTCAGTCTTTGACCTTGTCCAACAGGTACGAGGTACTTGCTACCTGTGTGGATGAGAACAAAGACTGCAGGGAGGATGGGCAAATTGACCATGATACAGGAGGCCATTCAAGTGGGGGAGTAACAAGGAATGTGGTTGTGGTAGTGATAGGGGATAGTATAGTCAGGAGGATAGACACTGTTCTCTGCAGCCGCGACCAGGAGTCCCAAAGGCTGTGATGCCTGCCCGGTGCCAGGGTTACGGATATCGCCTCGCGGCTGGAGAAGAACTTGGAGCAGGAGGGGGAGGATCCAGTTGTCGAGGTCCATGTAGGAACCAACAACATAGGTAGGACTGGGAATGAGGTTCTGCTGAGGGAGTTTGAGGAGCCAGGGTCCAAATTAATAATCCCTGGATTACTACCTGAGCCACGAGCAAATAAGGTCAAACAGATCAGAGAGTTAAATGGGTGGATCGAAGAGTGGTGTGGGAGACAGGGGATTCGATTCATGGGGCACTGGAACCAGTATTGGAGAAAGAGGGAGCTGTTCCACTGGGACAGGCTCTACTTAAACCGGGCTGGGACCAGCGTCCTGGAGAATTGAATAACTAGGGCGGTGGATAGGGCTTTAAATTAAAAAGGTGGGGGGTAGTGGGGAGGGTTCAGGTGAGGGGAAGTTTAAATCTAAAGAGAAAAGTCAAGGCTGTCGAGCAGTGCAGCGATTTGAGTAAAGATTAGCAGAGTGTGACAGGAAGGGACAGTTTAACGGTAATAGTGCATCAGTGAATAAGGTCAAATCAGGGAAAAATAGTAAAAAGTTAAAATTAAAGGCACTTTATCTGAATGCACGAAGCATTCGGAACAAGATAGATGAATGAATGGCACAAATATTGATAAATGGGTTTGATCTAATGGCCATTACTGAGATGTGGTTGCAAGGTGATGAAGGTTGGGAATTAAATATCCCAGTGTACTTGACTTTTTGAAAAGACGGGGTGGGGTGGGGGGTATCCCTGATAATAAAGGAAGAGATAAGGACAGTAGTGAGAAAGGATCTTGGCTCGGAAGATCAGGAAGTAGAATCAGTAATGGTGGAAATAAGGAATAACAAGGGGCAGAAAACATGGTGGGAGTAGTTTAAAGGCCCCCTACCAGTGGTTATACCGTTGGACAGAGTATTAATCAGGAAATAAGAGCAGCTTGTAACAAGGGTAATGCAATAAACATGGGGGACTTTAATCTTCATATAGACTGGGCAAATCAAATTGGCAAAAGTAGTTTAGAGGACGAGTTCTTGGAATACATTCAAGTTAGTTTCCTAGAACAATATGTTGTAGAACCAACCAGGGAACAGGCTATTTTAGATCTTCTCTTGTGTAATGAGACAAGGTTAATTAGGAATCTCATAGAAAGGGATCCATTGGGGAAGAGTGATCATAATATGATAGAATTTCACATTGAGTTCGAGAGTGACATACTTAAGTCCAAAACTAGAGCCTTAATGTTAATCAAAGCCTGTTAGATTGGTATGAAGAGCAAGTTAGCAAAGGTAGATTGGGAAATTAGATTAAAAGATGTGATGGTGGATAACCAATGGTGAACATTCAAAGAAATATTTCATAATTCTCAACGAACATACATTCCATTGAGAAATAAAAACTCCACGGGAAAAGTGATCCATCCGTAGCTATCTAGAGAAGTTAAGGATAGTATTAGATTAAAAGAAGAGGCCTATAATGTTGCCAAGAAGAGTAGTAAACTAAAGGATTGGGAGAGTTTTAGAAACCAACAAAGGATGACCAAAAAATTGATAAAGTGGAGAGAAAATAGAATATGAGAGTAAAGTAGCAAGAAATATAAGAACAGATTGGAAGATCTTCTACAAGTATGGCTGAGAGAGGAGAAATTATAATGAGGAATAAAGAGAAGTAGAACAAATATTTTGTATCTGTCTTCACAGTAGAAGACACAAAAAACATACCAGAAATAATGGGGAACCGAGAGTGAGGAACTTAAAGTAATGAGAGTGAGGAACTTAAAGTAATTAATATTAGTGAAGAAAAAGTACTGGAGAAATTAATGGGACTGAAAACCGACAAATCCCCTTGACCTGATGGCCTACATCCTAGGGTTCTAAAAGAGGTGGCTGCAGAGATAGTGGATGCATTGGTTATGATCTTCCAGAATTCCCTAGATTCTAGAACGGTCCCAGTGGATTGGAAGGTGCAAATGTAACCCCGCTATTCAAAAAAGGAGGGAGAGAGAAACCAGGGAACTACAGGCCGGTTAGCCTGACATCAGTCATCGGAAATGCTGGAATCCATTTTTAAGGATGTGATAACAGGGAATTTAGAAAATCATATGATGAGGCAGAGTCAACATAGTTTTATGAAAGGGAAATCGTGTTTGACAAATTTATTAGAGTTTTTTTGACGATGTAACTAGCAGGGTAGATAAAGGGGAACCAGTCGATGTAGTATATTTGGATTTTCAAAAGGCATTCGATAAGGTGCCACATAAAAGGTTGTGTCACAAGATAAGGACTCATGGGATTGGGGGTAATATATTGGCATGGAGAGGGGATTGGTTAATGGTCAGAAAACAGAGAGTAAGAACAAATGGTTCATTTTCAGGTTGTAACGAGTGGAGTACCACAAGAGAGTAGTTTGCCAGTATGCAATGTGAAATTAAAAATCTTATGCTGAATTTTATTGAGCTTTTCTGTGGAAAAGTGCTTGGGCCTCAGCTATTTACAATCTATATTAATGACTAGATGAAGGGACCGAGTGTAATGTATCCAAGTTTGCTGACGATACAAAGCTAGGTGGGAAAGTTAGCTGTGAGGACGACACAAAGAGTCTGCAAAGGGATATAGACAGGTTAAGTGAGTGGGCGAGAAGGTGGTAGATGGAGTATAATGTGGGGAAATGTGAGGTTATTCACTTTGGTAGGAAGAATAGAAAAAGAGTATTTTTTAAGGTGAGAAATTATTAAATGTTGGTGTTCAGAGGGATTTGGACTATTGTTTCAAAATTATCTTCGTTTCAAAATTTCCATTAAAATTTCTTGCTTTTCCACAGAAAAGCTCAATAAAATTCAGCATAAGATTTTTAATTTCACATTGCATACTGGCAAACTACCCTCTGACCAATCAATTGCCAAGACAATTGTCCTTGTTCACGAAACATAGGAAGCTAACATACAGGTACAGCAAGCAATTAGGAAGGCAAATGGTATGTTGGCCTTGATTGCAAGGGGGTTGGAGTATAAGAGTAAGGAAGTCTTCTTGCAATTGTACAGGGCTTTGGTGAGACCTCACCTGGAGTACTGTGTACAGTTTTGGTCTCCTTATCTAAAGAAGGATATACTTGCCTGAGAGGCAATGCTAGGAAGGTTCAGTAGATTGATTCCTGAGATGAGTAAATTTAAAAAAAAATTTTTTTATTCGTTCACGGGATGTGGGCGTCGCTGGCAAGGCCAGCATTTATTGCCCATCCCTAATTGCCCTCGAGAAGGTGGTGGTGAGCCGCCTTCTTGAACCGCTGCAGTCCGTGTGGTGACGGTTCTCCCACAGTGCTGTTAGGAAGGGAGTTCCAGGATTTTGACCCAGCGACAATGAAGGAACGGCGATATATTTCCAAGTCGGGTTGGTGTGTGACTTGGAGGGGAACGTGCAGGTGGTGTTGTTCCCATGTGCCTGCTGCTCTTGTCCTTCTAGGTGGTAGAGGTCGCGGGTTTGGGAGGTGCTGTCGAAGAAGCCTTGGCGAGTTGCTGCAGTGCATCCTGGTACACACTGCAGCCACAGTGTGCCGGTGGTGAAGGGAGTGAATGTTTAGTGTGGTGGATGGGGTGCCAATCAAGCGGGCTGCTTAATCTTGGATGGTGTCGAGCTTCTTGAGTGTTGTTGGAGCTGCACTCATCCAAGCAAGTGGAGAGTATTCCATCACACTCCTGACTTGTGTCTTGTAGATGGTGGAAAGGCTTTGGGGAGTCAGGAGGTGAGTCACTCGCCGCAGAATACCCAGCCTCTGACCTGCTCTCATAGCCACAGTATTTATATGGCTGGTCCAGTTAAGTTTCTGGTCAATGGTGACCCCCAGGATGTTGATGGTGGGGGATTCGGTGATGGTAATGCCGTTGAATGTCAGGGGGAGGTGCTTAGACTCTGTCTTGTTGGAGATGGTCATTGCCTGGCACTTATCTGGCACGAATGATACTTGCCACTTATGAGCCCAAGCCTGGATGTTGTCCAGGTCTTGCTGCATGCGGGCTCGGACTGCTTCATTATTTGAGGGGTTGCGAATGGAACTGAACACTGTGCAGTCATCAGCGAACATCCCCATGTCTGATCTTATGATGGAGGGAAGGTCAATGATGAAGCAGCTGAAGATGGTTGGGCCTCGGACACTGCCCTAAGGAACTCCTGCAGCAATGTCCTGGGGCTGAGATGATTGGCCTCCAACAACCACTACCATCTTCCTTTGTGCTAGGTATGACTCCAGCCACTGGAGAGTTTTCCCCCTGATTCCCATTGACTTCAATTGTACTAGGGCTCCTTGGTGCCACATTCGGTCAAATGCTGCCTTGATGTCAAGGGCAGTCACTCTCACCTCACCTCACCTCTGGAATTCAGCTCTTTTGTCCATGTTTGGACCAACGCTGTAATGAGGTCTGGAGCCGAGTGGTCCTGGCGGAACCCAAACTGAGCATCGGTGAGTAGGTTATTGGTGAGTAAGTGCCGCTTGATAGCACCGTCGATGACACCTTCCATCACTTTGCTGATGATTGAGAGTAGACTGATGGGGCGGTAATTCGCCGGATTGGATTTGTCCTGCTTTTTGTGGACAGGACATACCTGGGCAATTTTCCACATTGTCGGGTAGATGCCAGTGTTGTAGCTGTACTGGAACAGCTTGGCTAGAGGCGCAGCTAGTTCTGGAGCACAAGTCTTCAGCACTACAGCCGGGATGTTGTCGGGGCCCATAGCCTTTGCTGTATCCAGTGCACTCAGCCGTTTCTTAATATCACGTGGAGTGAATCGAATTGGCCGAAGACTGGCTTCTGTGATGGTGGGGATATCGGGAGGAGGTCGAGATGGATCATCCACTCGGCACTTCTGGCTGAAGATGGTTGCAAACGCTTCAGCCTTGTTTTTTGCACTCACGTGCTGGACTCCGCCATCATTGAGGACGGGGATGCTTGCAGAGCCTCCTCCTCCCGTTAGTTGTTTAATTGTCCACCACCATTCACGACTGGATGTGGCAGGACTGCAGAGCTTTGATCTGATCCGTTGGTTGTGGAATCGCTTAGCTCTGTCTATAGCATGTTGCTTCCGCTGTTTAGGATGCATGTAGTCCTGAGTTGTAGCTTCACCAGGTTGGCACCTCATTTTTAGGTACGCCTGGTGCTGCTCCTGGCATGCTCTTCTGCACTCCTCATTGAACCAGGGTTGATCCCCTGGCTTGTTGGTAATGGTAGAGTGAGGAATATGCCAGGCCATGAGGTTACAGATTGTGGTGGAATACAATTCTGCTGCTGCTGATGGCCCACAGCGCCTCATGGATGCCCAGTTTTGAGCTGCTGGATCTGTTCTGAATCTATCCCATTTAGCACGGTGGTAGTGCCACACAACACGTTGGATGGTGTCCTTAGTGCGAAGACGGGACTTCATCTCCACGAGGACTGTGCGGTGGTCACTCCTACCACTCCTGTCATGGACAGATGCATTTGCGACAGGTAGATTGGTGAGGACGAGGTCAAGTAAGTTTTTCCCTCGTGTTGGTTCGCTCACCGCCTGCTGCAGGCCCAGTCTAGCAGCTATGTCCTTCAGGACTTGGCCAGCTTTGTCAGTAGTGGTGCTACCGAGCCACTCTTGGTGATGGACATTGAAGTCCCCCACCCAGAGTACATTTTGTGCCCTCGCTACCCTCAGTGCTTCCTCCAAGTGGTGCTCAACATGGAGGAGGACTGATTCATCAGCTGAGGGAGGACGGTAGGTGGTAATCAGCAGGAGGTTTCCTTGCCCATGTTTGACCTGATGCCATGAGATTTCATGGGGTCCAGAGTCAATGTTGAGGACTCCCAGGGCCACTCCCTCCTGACTGTATATCACTGTACCGCCACCTCTGGTAGGTCTGTCCTGCCGGTGGGACAGGACATACCCAGGGATGGTGATAGAAGAGTCTGGGACGTTGGCTGAAAGGTATGAGTCCATGAGTATGGCTATGTCAGGCTGTTGCTTGACTAGTCTGTGGGACAGCTCTCCCAATTTTGGCACAAGTCCCCAGAAGGTCATGAGGAGGATTTGCAGGGTCGACTGGGCTTGGTGTTTTGCCAATGTCCATAACCAAGAGTGACTTGGTAGCACCACTACTGACCGAGCTGGCTGAGTCCTGAAGGACATAGCTGCCAGACTGGGCCTGCGGCAGGTGGTGAGCGAACCAACACGAAGGAAAAACTTACTTGTCCTCATCCTCACCAATCTACCTGTCGCAATTGCATCTGTCCATGACAGTATTGGTAGGAGTGACCACCGCACAGTCCTCGTGGAGACGAAGTCCCGTCTTCGCACTGAGGACGCCATCCAACGTGTTGTGTGGCACTACCACCGTGCTAAATGGGATAGATTCAGAACAGATCTAGCAGCTCAAAACTGGGCATCCATGAGGCGCTGTGGGCCATCAGCAACAGCAGAATTGTATTCCAGCACAATCTGTAACCTCATGGCCCAGCATATTCCTCACTCTACCATTACCAACAAGCCAGGGGATCAACCTTGGTTCAATGAGGAGTGTAGAAGAGCATGCCAGGAGCAGAACCAGGCATACCTCAAAATGAGTTGCCAACCTGGTGAAGCCACAACTCAGGACTACATGCATGCTAAACAGAGGAAGCAACATGCTATAGACAGAGCTAAGCGATTCCACAACCAACAGATCAGATCAAAGCTCTGCAGTCCTGCCACATCCAGTCATGAATGGTGGTGGACAATTAAACAACTAACGGGAGGAGGAGGCTTTGTAAACATCCAAATCCTCAATGATGGCGGAGTCCAGCACGTGAGTGCAAAAGACAAGGCTGAAGCGTTTGCAACCATCTTCAGCCAGAAGTGTCGAGTGGATGATCCATCTCAGCCTCCTCCCGATATCCCCACCATCACAGAAGCCAGTCTTCAGCCAATTCGATTCACTCCACGGGATATCAAGAAATGGCTGAGTGCACTGGATACAGCAAAGGATATGGGCCCCGACAACATCCCAGCTGTAGTGCTGAAGACTTGTGCTCCAGAACTAGCTGCGCCTCTAGCCAAGCTGTTCCAGTACAGCTACAACACTGGCATCTACCCGACAATGTGGAAAATTGCCCGGGTATGTCCTGTCCACAAAAAGCAGGACAAATCCAATCCGGCCAATTACCGCCCCATCAGTCTACTCTCAATCATCAGCAAAGTGATGGAAGGTGTCATCGACGGTGCTATCAAGCGGCACTTACTCACCAATAACCTGCTCACCGATGCTCAGTTTGGGTTCCGCCAGGACCACTCGGCTCCAGACCTCATTACAGCGTTGGTCCAAACATGGACAAAAGAGCTGAATTCCAGAGGTGAGGTGAGAGTGACTGCCCTTGACATCAAGGCAGCATTTGATCGAGTGTGGCACCAAGGAGCCCTAGTAAAATTGAAGTCAATGGGAATCAGAGGGAAAACTCCCTATTTTCCTATTTTTCCATGTTCCCATGTTCCCATGATCTATGTTTGAACTTCCTATGTTCCCTTGTCCTATTTTCCTATGTTACTATGTTCTTATTTTCCTATGTTCCATTATTCCCATGTTCCTATTTTTCATTTGTCCTATTTTCCTTCATCCTATGTTCCCATGTTCCTATGCTCCCATGTTCTTCTTTTCCCATGTTCCTATGTTCTTATTTTCCCATGTTCCTATGCTCCCATGTTCTTCTTTTCCCATGTTCCTATGTTCTTATTTTCCCATGTTCCTATGTTCCCATGTCTCTATTTTCCTATGTTCCATTGTTCCTATCTCCCTATGTTCCCATGTTGCAATTTTTAATATGTTCCTATTTTCGTATGCTCCTATATGTTCCTATGTTCCTCTAAAGCCAGGTTCTGAGCGGCAGTGGGCCATCCTTGCCATCTGATTCTACTAGTACCTCAGTGGGCAGCAACGGGCACCTGGTGGGTTCCCCTCTTCCCCCAAACCCCGCAGTGATCTGACCTCATCCGGTCAAAGGGCGCACTCTTAAACCCTTTGGGGATCGGTGGGAATCGGATGTGCCTGCTCTGGGCCGGGTGAGGCTCTTCCCTCAAGGCAATCCTGTGCGATTCCTACACTGAGGGGGAATGCAGTTAGCAGCACTGAGATGCCCTTGACGCCACATTCAAAATAGACGTTTTGAAGATGTTGCCAGACTCTGTAATACACGAGCTGGGAGTCAGCAGCGGGAATTAAATATCTCAGCTGCAGTGTGCCTCAGTTCTACCTCACAATCCCTGTCTGAACCACAGAGATTTTAATACAATAAAAACAGAAAATGCTGGAGAAGCTCAGCAAGTCAGGCAGCATCTGTGGAGAAAGAAACAATGTAAACGTTTCAGGTCGAAGAGGCATCGTCCCAGCATCCTCCCAGCATCGTCCCATCATCCTCACATCATCATCCTCCCAGCATCCTCCCATCGCCCTCCCATCGCCCCCCCATCGCCCCCCCATCGCCCCCCCATCGCCCTCCCATCGCCCCCCCATCGCCCTCCCATCGCCCCCCCATCGCCCTCCCATCGCCCCCCCATCGTCCTCACATCGTCCTCACATCATCCTCACATCGTCCTCACATCATACGCAGTATTTTGCTTTTGAGCTTTTAATGCAAGTGATTTCATTTCAAATATTAAGTGGGGATTTAGAAAGCTTGAATCGAAACCCTTTTCAGTGCAGAAAGAGTAAGAGGACTGACATCAATGCAAAACATGTTACAGTAAATGAATGGGGATTATGCTCATTTAATGGAAAGAGCCGACCACAAGGCTGTTCTCGATGGAAGGAGATTTGGAAAGGGATTCAGAGAGAGTATGCTCTGGGTCCCAGTTATGCCCTGAATCTGTTTAATCTCGGTTCATTCTGCTGCTCTTATTTTAAACTATATTTGTAGTTTAACTAGTCCGCAAACACAAGAAACCAGCAGCACCACTGACCCAGTGCACCCAGTAACCAGCAGCACCCACTGACCAGTACACCCAGTAACCAGCAGCACCCACTGACCAGTACACCCAGTAACCAGCAGCACCCACTGACCCAGTACACCCAGTAACCAGCAGCACCCACTGACCCAGTACACCCAGTAACCAGCAGCACCCATTGACGCAGTACACCCAGTAACCAGCAGCACCCACTGACCCAGTACACCCAGTAACCAGCAGCACCCATTGACCCAGTACACCCAGTAACCAGCAGCACCCACTGACCAGTACACCCAGTAACCAGCAGCACCCACTGACCAGTACACCCAGTAACCAGCAGCACCCATTGACCTAGTACACCCAGTAACCAGCAGCACCACTGACCCAGTACACCCAGTAACCAGCAGCACCCACTGACCCAGTACACCCAGTAACCAGCAGCACCCACTGACCCAGTACACCCAGTTACCAGCAGCACCCACTGACCCAGTACACCCAGTAACCAGCAGCACCCATTGACCCAGTACACCCAGTAACCAGCAGCACCACTGACCCAGTACACCCAGTAACCAGCAGCACCCACTGACCCAGTACACCCAGTAACCAGCAGCACCCATTGACCCAGTACACCCAGTAACCAGCAGCACCCACTGACCCAGTACACCCAGTAACCAGCAGCACCACTGACCCAGTACACCCAGTAACCAGCAGCACCCACTGACCCAGTACACCCAGTAACCAGCAGCACCCATTGACCCAGTACACCCAGTAACCAGCAGCACCCACTGACCCAGTACACCCAGTAACCAGCAGCACCCACTGACCAGTACACCCAGTAACCAGCAGCACCCACTGACCCAGTACACCCAGTAACCAGCACCGTCCCAAGGCCCGGGGTCTCCATCCTGCACCGTCCCAAGGCCCGGGGTCTCCATCCTGCACCGTCCCAAGGCCCGGGGTCTCCATCCTGCACCGTCCCAAGGCCCGGGGTCTCCATCCTGCACCGTCCCAAGGCCCGGGGTCCCCATCCTGCATCGTCCCAAGGCCCGGGGTCTCCATCCTGCACCGTCCCAAGGCCCGGGGTCTCCATCCTGCACCGTCCCAAGGCCCGGGGTCTCCATCCTGCACCGTCCCAAGGCCCGGGGTCCCCATCCTGCACCGTCCCAAGGCCCGGGGTCCCCATCCTTCACCGTCCCAAGGCCCGGGTTCTCCATCCTGCACCGTCCCAAGGCCCGGGGTCCCTATCCTGCACCGTCCCAAGGCCCGGGGTCTCCATCCTGCACCGTCCCAAGGCCCGGGGTCCCTATCCTGCACCGTCCCAAGGCCCGGGGTCTCCATCCTGCACCGTCCCAAGGCCCGGGATCTCCATCCTGCACCGTCCCAAGGCCCGGGATCTCCATCCTGCACCGTCCCAAGGCCCGGGGTCTCCATCCTGCACCGTCCCAAGGCCCGGGGTCCCCATCCTGCATCGTCCCAAGGCCCGGGGTCCCCATCCTGCACCGTCCCAATGCCCGGGGTCCCCATCCTGCACCGTCCCAATGCCCAGGGTCCCCATCCAGCACCGTCCCAATGCCCGGGGTCTCCATCCTGCACCGTTCCAAGGCCCGGGGTCCCTATCCTGCACCGTCCCAAGGCCCGGGGTCTCCATCCTGCACCGTCCCAAGGCCCAGGGTCCCCATCCTGCACCGTCCCAAGGCCCGGGGTCCCTATCCTGCACCATCCCAAGGCCCGGGGTCTCCATCCTGCACCGTCCCAAGGCCCGGGATCTCCATCCTGCACCGTCCCAAGGCCCGGGATCTCCATCCTGCACCGTCCCAAGGCACGGGATCTCCATCCTGCACCGTCCCAAGGCACGGGATCTCCATCCTGCACCGTCCCAAGGCCCGGGGTCTCCATCCTGCACCGTCCCAAGGCCCGGGATCTCCATCCTGCACCGTCCCAAGGCACGGGATCTCCATCCTGCACCGTCCCAAGGCCCGGGGTCCCTATCCTGCACCATCCCAAGGCCCGGGGTCTCCATCCTGCACCGTCCCAAGGCCCGGGGTCTCCATCCTGCACCGTCCCAGCTGAGAGGGGCCGAGCGGAGCGGAGGGAGCATCCGATAAAAGGCGGGATTTCAGAACGCTGAGAGGAGCCGAGCCGAGCGGAGCTGCGACCGAGTTCGATGTGACGTCAGGAATCAGATCGGGACGCGACACAGGGGAGGCACCTGATTGGTGAGTAGGTTCAGGTGAGTATTTCTACTTATCTACAGTAACTAAAGTAAAAGGAAAGGGAAGGTCTGCAGGTCTTATCGGAAGTAGCGTTTATTTTTTAGTGAATCAAGGTCCCTAGTGTAGTTAACATTCTCTAAATTGAGAACAATTTAAAGGAGTAAACTCCTTAAAGGGAGTGGTAAGTAGTTTTTCTTTCCTTTTTTTTTCTCTTGACATTGTAGTTGTTCTTAAGCTAATTTAAGGGTTAAGTCATGGCAGGAGATCCCAAGGCCGTGTCATGTTCCTCTTGTGGGATGTGGGAATTCAGGGCTCCTTCCTGTGTCCCTGATTCCTTCACCTGCGGGAAGTGTGTCCAGCTGCAGCTATTGTTTGACCGCTTGACGGCTCTGGAGCTGCGGATGGACTCACTTTGGAGCATCCGCGATGCTGAGAAAGTCGTGGATAGCACGTTCAGTGAGTTGGTCACACCCCAGATAAAAATTACTGAGGGAGATAGTGAATGGGTGACCAACAGACAGAGGAAGGGTAGGAAGGCAGTGCAGGGGTCCCCTGCGGTCATCTCCCTCCAAAACAGGTATACCGTTTTGTATACTGTTGGGGGAGATGGCTCACCAGGGGAAGGTGGCAGTGGCCAGGTTCATGGCACCGTGGCTGGCTCTGCTGCACAGGAGGGCAGGAAAAAGAGTGGCAGAGCTATAGTGATAGGGGACTCGATTGTAAGGGGAATAGACAGGCGTTTCTGCGGACGCAACCGAGACTCCAGGATGGTATGTTGCCTCCCTGGTGAAAGGGTCAAGGATGTCTCGGAGCGGCTGCAGGACATTCTGGAGGGGGAGGGGGAGGGTGAACAGCCAGTTGTCGTGGTGCATATAGGCACCAACGATATAGGTAACAAACAGGATGAGGTCCTACAAGCTGAATTTAGGGAGTTAGGAGTTAAACTAAAGAGTAGGACCTCAAAGGTAGTAATCTCAGGATTGCTACCAGTGCCACGGGTTAGTCAGAGTAGGAATGACAGGATAGCTAAGATGAATACGTGGCTTGAGAGATGGTGCAAGAGGGAGGGATTCAAATTCCTGGGCCATTGGAACCGGTTCTGGGGGAGGTGGAACCAGTACAAATTGGACGGTCTGCATCTGGGCAGGACTGGAACCAATGTCCTAGGGGGAGTGTTTGCCAGTGCTGTTGGGGAGGGTTTAAACTAATGTGGCAGGGGGATGGGAACCGATGCAGGAAGTCAGTGGGAAATAAAGTGGTGACAGAAACAAAAGGCAGTAAGGGAGAGTGTACAGAACATGACCGGACAGATGGTCTGAGAAAGCAGGGCAAAGACCAAGGGAAGTCTAGATTAAACTGCATTTATTTCAATGCAAGAAGTCTGATGGGCAAGGCAGATGAACTCAGGGCATGGATGGGTACATGGGACTGGGATGTTATAGCTATTACTGAAACATGGCTAAGGGAGGGGCAGGACTGGCAGCTCAATGTTCCAGGGTACAGATGCTATAGGAAAGATAGAGCAGGAGGTAAGAGAGGAGGGGGAGTTGCGTTCTTGATTCGGGAGAACATCACGGCAGTAGTGAGAGGGGATATATCCGAGGGTTCGCCCACTGAGTCTATATGGGTAGAACTGAAAAATAAGAAGGGAGAGATCACTTTGATAGGATTGTACTACAGACCCCCAAATAGTCAACGGGAAATTGAGGAGCAAATATGTAAGGAGATTACAGACAGCTGCAAGAAAAATAGGGTGGTAATAGTAGGGGACTTTAACTTTCCCAACATTGACTGGGACAGCCATAGCATTAGGGGCTTGGATGGAGAGAAATTTGTTGAGTATATTCAGGAGGAATTTCTCATTCAGTATGTGGATGGCCCGACTAGAGAGGGGGCAAAACTTGACCTCCTCTTGGGAAATAAGGAAGGGCAGGTGACAGAAGTGTTAGTGAGGGATCACTTTGGGACCAGTGATCATAATTCCATTAGTTTTAAGATAGCTATGGAGAAGGATAGGTCTGGCCCAAAAGTTAAAATTCTAAATTGGGGAAAGGCCAATTTTGATGGTATTAGACAGGAACTTTCAGAAGTTGATTGGGAGAGTCTGTTGGCAGGCAAAGGGACGTCTGGTAAGTGGGAGGCTTTCAAAAGTGTGTTAACCAGGGTTCAGGGTAAGCACATTCCTTATAAAGTGAAGGGCAAGGCTGGTAGAAGTAGGGAACCTTGGATGACTCGGGAGATTGAGGCACTAGTCAAAAAGAAGAAGGAGGCATATGACATGCATAGGCAGCTGGGATCAAGTGGATCCCTTGAAGAGTATAGAGATTGCCGGAGTAGAGTTAAGAGAGAAATCAGGAGGGCAAAAAGGGGATATGAGATTGCTTTGGCAGATCAGGCAAAGGTGAATCCAAAGAGCTTCTACAAATACATAAAGGGCAAAAGGGTAACTAGGGAGAGAGTAGGGCCTCTTAAGGATCAACAAGGTCATCTATGTGCGGAACCACAAGAGATGGGTGAGATCCTGAATGAATATTTCACATCGGTATTTACGGTTGAGAAAGGCATGGATGTTAGGGAACTTGGGGAAATAAATAGTGATGTCTTGAGGAGTGCACATATTACAGAGAGGGAGGTGCTGGAAGTCTTAACGCGCATCAAGGTAGATAAATCTCCGGGACCTGATGAAATGTATCCCAGGACGTTATGGGAGGTTAGGGAGGAAATTGCGGGTCCCCTAGCAGAGATATTTGAATCATCCACTGCTACAGGTGAGGTGCCTGAAGATTGGAGGGTAGCAAATGTTGTGCCTTTGTTTAAGAAGGGCGGCAGGGAAAAGCCTGGGAACTACAGACCAGTGAGCCTGACATCTGTAGTGGGTAAGTTGTTAGAGGGTATTCTGAGGGACAGGATCTACAGGCATTTGGAGAGGCAGGGACTAATTAGGAACAGTCAGCATGGTTTTGTGAGAGGAAAATCATGTCTCACGAATTTGATTGAGTTTTTTGAAGGGGTAACCAAGAAGATAGATGAGGGCTGTGCAGTAGACGTGGTCTACATGGACTTCAGCAAAGCATTTGACAAGGTACCGCATGGTAGGTTGTTACATAAGGTTAAATCTCATGGGATCCAAGGTGAGGTAGCCAATTGGATACAAAATTGGCTTGACGACAGAAGACAGAGGGTGGTTGTAGAGGGTTGTTTTTCAAACTGGATGCCTGTGTCCAGCGGTGTGCCTCAGGGATCGGTGCTGGGTCCGCTGTTATTTGTTATTTATATTAATGATTTGGATGAGAATTTAGGAGGCATGGTTAGTAAGTTTGCAGATGACACCAAGATTGGTGGCATTGTGGACAGTGAAGAAGGTTATCTAGGATTGCAACGGGATCTTGATAAATTGGGCCAGTGGGCCGATGAATGGCAGATGGAGTTTAATTTAGATAAATGTGAGGTGATGCATTTTGGTAGATCGAATCGGGCCAGGACCTACTCCGTTAATGGTAGGGCGTTGGGGAGAGTTATAGAACAAAGAGATCTGGGAGTACAGATTCATAGCTCCTTGAAAGTGGAGTCACAGGTGGATAGGGTGGTGAAGAAGGCATTCGGCATGCTTGGTTTCATTGGTCAGAACATTGAATGCAGGAGTTGGGATGTCTTGTTGAAGTTGTACAGGGCATTGGTGAGGCCACACTTGGAGTACTGTGTACAGTTCTGGTCACCCTATTATAGAAAGGATATTATTAAACTAGAAAGAGTGCAGAAAAGATTTACTAGGATGCTACCGGGACTTGATGGTTTGACTTACAGGGAGAGGTTAGACAGACTGGGACTTTTTTCCCTGGAGAGCAGGAGGTTAAGGGGTGATCTTATAGAAGTCTATAAAATAATGAGGGGCATAGATAAGGTCGATAGTCAAAATCTTTTCCCAAAGGTAGGGGAGTCTATAACGAGGGGGCATAGATTTAAGGTGAGAGGGGAGAGATACAAAAGGGTCCAGAGGGGCAATTTTTTCACTCAAAGGGTGGTGAGTGTCTGGAACGAGCTGCCAGAGGCAGTAGTAGAGGCGGGTACAATTTTGTCTTTTAAAAAGCATTTGGACAGTTACATGGGTAAGATGGGTATAGAGGGATATGGGCCAAGTGCAGGCAAATGGGACGAGCTTAGTGGTATAAACTGGGCGACATGGACATGTTGGGCCGAAGGGCCTGTTTCCATGTTGTAACTTCTATGATTCTATAAGGCCCGGGGTCCCTATCCTGCACCGTCCCAAGGCCCAGGGTCTCCATCCTGCACCGTCCCAAGGCCCGGGGTCTCCATCCTGCACCGTCCCAAGGCCCGGGGTCCCTATCCTGCACTGTCCCAAGGCCCGGGGTCTCCATCCTGCACCGTCCCAAGGCCCGGGTTCCCTATCCTGCACCGTCCCAAGGCCCGGGGTCCCCATCCTGCACCGTCCCAAGGCCCGGGGTCCCCATCCTGCACCGTCCCAAGGCCCGGGGTCCCCATCCTGCACCGCCCCAAGGCCCGGGGCCTCCATCCTGCACCGTCCCAAGGCCCGGGGTCTCCATCCTGCACCGTCCCAAGGCCTGGGGTCCCCATCCTGCACCGTCCCAAGGCCCGGGGTCTCCATCCTGCACCGTCCCAAGGCCTGGGGTCCCTATCCTGCACCGTCCCAAGGCCCGGGGTCTCCATCCTGCACCGTCCCAAGGCCCGGGGTCTCCATCCTGCACCGTCCCAAGGCCCGGGGTCTCTATCCTGCACCGTCCCAAGGCCCGGGGTCTCCATCCTGCACCTTCCCAAGGCCCGGGGTCCCCATCCTGCACCGTCCCAACGCCCGGGGTCCCCATCCTGCACCGTCCCAAGGCCCGGGGTCTCCATCCTGCACCGTCCCAAGGCCCGGGGTCTCTATCCTGCACCGTCCCAAGGCCCGGGGTCCCTATCCTGCACCGTCCCAAGGCCCGGGGTCCCCATCCTGCACCGTCCCAAGGCCCGGGGTCTCTATCCTGCACCGTCCCAAGGCCCAGGGTCCCTATCCTGCACCGTCCCAAGGCCCGGGGTCCCCATCCTGCACCGTCCCAAGGCCCGGGGTCCCTATCCTGCACCGTCCCAAGGCCCGGGGTCCCTATCCTGCACCGTCCCAAGGCCCGGGGTCTCCATCCTGCACCGTCCCAAGGCCCGGGGTCTCCATCCTGCACCGTCCCAAGGCCCGGGGTCTCCATCCTGCACCGCCCCAAGGCCCGGGGTCCCCATCCTGCACCGTCCCAAGGCCCGGGGTCTCTATCCTGCACTGTCCCAAGGCCCGGGGTCTCTATCCTGCACCGTCCCAAGGCCCGGGGTCCCCATCCTGCACCGTCCCAAGGCCCGGGGTCTCCATCCTGCACCGTCCCAAGGCCCGGGGTCCCCATCCTGCACCGTCCCAAGGCCCGGGGTCCCCATCCTGCACCGTCCCAACGCCCGGGGTCCCCATCCTGCACCGTCCCAAGGCCCGGGGTCTCCATCCTGCACCGTCCCAAGGCCCGGGGTCTCTATCCTGCACCGTCCCAAGGCCCGGGGTCCCTATCCTGCACCGTCCCAAGGCCCGGGGTCCCCATCCTGCACCGTCCCAAGGCCCGGGGTCTCTATCCTGCACCGTCCCAAGGCCCGGGGTCCCTATCCTGCACCGTCCCAAGGCCCGGGGTCTCCATCCTGCACCGTCCCAAGGCCCGGGGTCTCCATCCTGCACCGTCCCAAGGCCCGGGGTCTCCATCCTGCACCGTCCCAAGGCCCGGGGTCTCCATCCTGCTCCGTCCCAAGGCCCGGGGTCTCCATCCTGCACCGTCCCAAGGCCCGGGGTCCCTATCCTGCACCGTCCCAAGGCCCGGGGTCTCTATCCTGCACCGTCCCAAGGCCCGGGGTCCCTATCCTGCACCGTCCCAAGGCCCGGGGTCCCTATCCTGCACCGTCCCAAGGCCCGGGGTCCCTATCCTGCACCGTCCCAAGGCCCGGGGTCCCCATCCTGCACCGTCCCAAGGCCCGGGGTCTCCATCCTGCACCGTCCCAAGGCCCGGGGTCCCTATCCTGCACCGTCCCAAGGCCCGGGGTCCCTATCCTGCACCGTCCCAAGGCCCGGGGTCCCCATCCTGCACCATCCCAAGGCCCGGGGTCCCTATCCTGCACCGTCCCAAGGCCCGGGGTCCCTATCCTGCACCGTCCCAAGGCCCGGGGTGCCTATCCTGCACCGTCCCAAGGCCCGGGGCCCCTATCCTGCACCGTCCCAAGGCCCGGGGTCTCCATCCTGCACTGTTCCAAGGCCCGGGGTCCCTATCCTGCACCGTCCCAAGGCCCGGGGTCTCCATCCTGCACTGTCCCAAGGCCCGGGGTCTCTATCCTGCACCGTCCCGGCCCTGGCCTCCATCCTGCACCGTCCCAAGGCCCGGGGTCTCCATCCTGCACCGTCCCAAGGCCCGGGGTCCCCATCCTGCACCGTCCCAAGGCCCGGGGTCCCCATCCTGCACCGTCCCAACGCCCGGGGTCCCCATCCTGCACCGTCCCAAGGCCCGGGGTCTCCATCCTGCACCGTCCCAAGGCCCGGGGTCTCTATCCTGCACCGTCCCAAGGCCCGGGGTCCCTATCCTGCACCGTCCCAAGGCCCGGGGTCCCCATCCTGCACCGTCCCAAGGCCCGGGGTCTCTATCCTGCACCGTCCCAAGGCCCGGGGTCCCTATCCTGCACCGTCCCAAGGCCCGGTGTCCCCATCCTGCACCGTCCCAAGGCCCGGTGTCCCCATCCTGCACCGTCCCAAGGCCCGGGGTCCCCATCCTGCACCGTCCCAAGGCCCAGGGTCCCCATCCTGCACCGTCCCAAGGCCCGGGGTCCCCATCCTGCACCGTCCCAAGGCCCGGGGTCTCCATCCTGCACCGTCCCAAGGCCCGGGGTCTCCATCCTGCACCGTCCCAAGGCCCGGGGTCTCCATCCTGCACCGTCCCAAGGCCCGGGGTCCCTATCCTGCACCGTCCCAAGGCCCGGGATCTCCATCCTGTACCGTCCCAAGGCCCGGGGTCTCCATCCTGCACCGTCCCAAGGCCCGGGGTCTCCATCCTGCACCGTCCCAAGGCCCGGGGTCTCCATCCTGCACCGTCCCAAGGCCCGGGGTCCCTATCCTGCACCGTCCCAAGGCCTGGGATCTCCATCCTGTACCGTCCCAAGGCCCGGGGTCTCCATCCTGCACCGTCCCAAGGCCCGGGGTCTCCATCCTGCACCGTCCCAAGGCCCGGGGTCTCCATCCTGCACCGTCCCAAGGCCCGGGGTCCCTATCCTGCACCGTCCCAAGGCCCGGGGTCCCTATCCTGCACCGTCCCGGCCCTGGGCCTCCACTGGCATTATGTACATAATCTGTGACTAAATTGCAGTATTTTCTCTACTGATTAAAGCTGTCAGCACAGAACATTAGTCTTCTCACCTTACGTCGTCTCGGAGAACTGCAGTGACCTCCTGGATTGATCCACTCAGTGGAAGCAGGTCTCCAGCTCTGACACAGTTGCTATGGTTACAGCTCACTATAAAGTCGCGCTATATTTGGATGTATTATTTATTTATTCTTGGTGCCGGTCTTTAAAGGCTCAGTTAAATCTGAGCTTTGACGATTGATGGACCAAGTGTTGCAGGTTGCTCGCTGTGAGGCAGCCCATCCACATGCAGCAATTCCCGCCTCTCGCTCCCTCACTCTGTGGGGCAGTTTTGCTCAGGTGGTCCCGGCTTTATGTTGGTTCTGCAGCTGGACTGCGTATCGTTAATCCTGGCCCACATCACTGATAATCTTCCCTTTAATCAGGGGCCGGGCCATCGACAGCAAAGGCCTCTTGAGTGTTAATTGTATACAAGCCTTTATTCACAGAGCTCCACATCACACACACCAACCCCGAGATAAACTATAAATAGATACAAGAGAGTCCCCAATTGATACCCACCACCAGAATAAAATTAACACTCATTGGTATAAATCACATGGACACAATTAACATTGGAGTTGGAGCCTGGTTCTGGTGTCGCACTCACCAACTACAGGACCTCAATTATTGACACACACCCAGCCGGGTCCATGAGCAGACTGAGGCCCTTGGATACTCCATGCCCCTTGGCACATAGATCACTTCGTTACTGGTTCATTTCAACCTGGAGAGGGGCCCTCACAGGCTGGAGAGGGGCACTCGCAGGCTGAAGAGAGGCCCCTCGGAGGCTGGAGAGAGGCCCTCGGAGGCTGGAGAGAGGCCCTCGGAGGCTGGAGAGAGGCCCTCGGAGGCTGGAGAGAGGCCCTCGGAAGCTGGAGAGAGGCCCTCGCAGGCTGGAGAGAGGCCCTCGCAGGCTGGAGAGAGGCCGTCGGAGGCTGGAGAGAGGCCCTCGCAGGCTGGAGAGAGGGTCATCTCAGGCTGGAAAGAGGCCCATCTCAGACTGGCAGAAACACCCCTGATGGCGTGGAGCTGAAGTGTGGCATGGAGCAGGTGAGCGCAATGCTGACCTTATTTTAATTCCCATTCTCGTTGGGCGCAGGGGTTTAAAATCGGGGCTCTGCTTCCTTTCAGCTACTTACTAACAGTCAGAAGGTGTGAGTGGCTGGATTCGAAACAACAAGCAGCATCTTGGCCGAATATTATTTAATGTAAGAGTATCTCAGGCCCGGCATGCACTCACTGTCTAATGGGATGATGTCTCCAGACTCAGAGGTGAAGGCAATAACTTGCTTTCACTATGTGAGCAATCAGAGACCTCCAGTATTCAATTACAGCCTCCAAATATCAATAGATTTTATCCCTGGGAGTCAGGGAAAGCTCAAACAGCCCGTGTAAGTGAGTCTTGTTTCCATTCGCTTAGCCTGAAATTTTCAAATCTTCCCTCAGCTTGTCATTGATCAACTCGACTGAATCCTTCTCATGTTGAAGACACTGCCCAATTTGCCGAACATCTGGCCTTGTTGCCGGGTATCCTTTGGGTGGTTTTGTCTTTTCTCCCCCTTGTTTCTGAAACTGCAACAACAGAACCTGTGTCCTGGCAACAAAAATTCAATCCACTCGATTTCAGGGAGCGGAGTGCGCTATTTGTTGGCTGGTGTCATCTCATTTCTCAGTTTCATTTCAGATTAGTTGTCAACCCTGATGAAGCAGATAAGGCGAGAGGGCTCAGGCCCTTGGTTTTTGGCTGTCACCTGCCTCTCCCATTGTCTCCCATGCAGACTGCTTCTTCATAAAACCCTCTTCAATCAATGTTAAATGTGATGTAGAGATGCCGGTGATGGACTGGGGTGGACAAATGTAAGGAGTCACACAACACCAGGTTATAGTCCAACAGCTTTATTTGAAATCACAAGCTTTCGGAGCTTTCCTCCTTCGTCAGGTGTTGTACGACTCCTTACAAATGTTAAATTAACCACAATGGATTATCACACTGCTAATTTCAGCAACTCCTCTCACAGAAACAAGTTTACTGTAAAGTTAAAACTAGTTTTCCTTTCCTTCATTTTCAAAAAGTATCAAAGGGACAGTTAGATAAGGAACTGAATTAAAACCAGTTGGTGAACCCATTGGCAAGTTAACTAATGGTTGCCCACTCTGGTAGGACGTATTCCTGGAAGTTTGACACGTGATGTTTGCCCACAGTTGAGTCAACTTTAACATTTTTTAAAGGTTTCCTTGTGGGCCAGGAGGAGCGGGAATGACCCTCTGGGTCCACATGGAATCCTTGGGTCTCCTGCAATCACCTGCCTTGTCTTTATTGTCCGGCCTGCCCTACTCACTCTGCAGTTGTGGACAGCTCTATTGAACATTGTCCCTGCTCCAGAGTTGTGGAACTGTTGTCATGGTTCACAAACCTTTCAGAACTCGTGCAGATTAATGCAAAGGGGATGCACAGGAGAACAGTCTGCTCTCCTGACAGCGCCTTGTCTTGAGCTGTGGAGGAAAAATATTTCAAACCAATGGAGCGAGAAGTTCCCCTTGCACAGAACCTTTACACACCAGTGTCTTCATCTGAAACTCTATAGCAAATACAGACAGCAGTTTCTGTTATATCCACACAAACGTCCATCCCTCTCTTTAAACAATCCTTCAGTGCAATAATAAAACAAACCTCAAGCTTTAGCTTCTCATAGATCCAACTTCTTGACACTCAGATATACAATACAGTCAATAAGTGCCCACAAACACTGCGACCTGCTCAGTCTTATGTACGACCGTGGAAATCCACATTTCACCGGGAGCGAAAAAAGAGCCAATCAAAATATAAACTTGCTGCCGTTGGCAAGCTGTTCTAACCAATCATTATCCACAAATGCAAACTTTATTGACTTCGAGGAAGGGATGGGGAGAGTTTGGTTTTTCTGTCTTGTTGGTAGTTTTTAAAAAGCTTTTTCACCCAATTGCTGGACAACAGCAAAAACATTGTAGGTTCGAGGTCATTCAAAGCATCGTTGCAATGCACGGTAGTGCAAACCTATTTCCACATTTTTCCCCTGGGTTACTCACAGCAGTTCCTGGGAGATTCATCTTTGATTCTGGGAGACTCTTGGACAATCCAGGAGGGTTGTCCTATCTAGCTGGTGACCAGTAAGAGACCTGGCTCACTCCTTGGTCTTTGCCAAGTGAGCTGAGCTGAGCTGGGGAGGTGGAGTGGGCACTACAATTGTCCACAGTGTCTCTGGATGAGGGAGAAAGACATGGACCAGGATTCCTGCTCCTAATCAACCAGTGGCTCCTGCTAGAAAATACACGTGTGTGGTTGTCAAGCAAGGACATGACACAAATATCAATAACCCAATCTGTTGGGCCCGAGAGCTTCCATCCCCTTGCCATGGAGACACATTGCTCTTTCAGTGTGACATGATTCTGGTCCCTCAGAATAACAGACTGCCTCTCTCTATTAGTGACATTGCCGCAGGAGTTCCTCAGGGCAGTGTCCTAGCCCCAACCATCTTCAGCTGCTTCATCAATGACCTTCCCTCCACCATAAGGTCAGAATTGTGGCTATTCACTGATGATTGCACAGTGTTCAGCTCCATTTGCAGTTCCTCAGATAATGAAGCAGTCTGAGCTCGCATGCAGCAAGACCTGGACAACATCCAGGCTTGGGCTCATAAGTGGCAATTAACATTTGCATCACACAAGTGCCAGGCAATGATCATCTCCAACAAGAGAGAGTCTAACCACCTCCCCTTAACATTCAACGGCATTACCATTGCAAAGTCCCTCACTGAGACCATCCTGGGGGTTACCATTGACCACAAACTCAACTGGACCAGCCACAGCAACACTGTGACTAGAACTGCAGGTTAGAGGCTTGGTGTTGCTGTGACAAATAGCTCACCTCATGACTCCTCAAAGCCTCTCCACCATTTACAAGATTTAAGTCATGGGTGGATTATTCTGGTTATGTTGGGTTGTATAGGGTGGATTATTCTGGTTATGTTGGGTTATATGGGGTGGATTATTCTGGTTATGTTGGGTTATATGGGGTGGATTATTCTGGTTACGTTGGGTTGTATTGGGTGGATTATTCTGGTTATGTTCAGTTATATGGGGTGGATTATTCTGGTTATGTTCAGTTATATTGGGGGAACTTTCTGGTTATGTTGGGTTATATAGGGTGGATTATTCTGGTTATGTTGGGTTATATGGGGTGGATTATTCTGGTTACGTTGGGTTGTATTGGGTGGATTATTCTGGTTACGTTGGGTTGTATTGGGTGGATTATTCTGGTTACGTTGGTTTATATAGGGTGGATTATTCTGGTTATGTTCAGTTATATGGGGTGGATTATTCTGGTTATGTTCAGTTATATGGGGTGGATTATTCTGGTTATGTTCAGTTATATGGGGTGGATTATTCTGGTTATGTTCAGTTATATGGAGTGGATTATTCTGGTTATGTTGGGTTATATGGGGTGGATTATTCTGGTTATGTTCAGTTATATGGGGTGGATTATTCTGGTTATGTTCAGTTATATGGGGTGGATTAATCTGGTTATGTTCAGTTATATGGGGTGGATTATTCTGGTTACGTTGAGTTGTATAGGGTGGATTATTCTGGTTACGTTGGTTTATATAGGGTGGATTATTCTGGTTATGTTCAGTTATATGGGGTGGATTATTCTGGTTATGTTCAGTTATATTGGGGGAATTTTCTGGTTATGTTGGGTTATATGGGGTGGATTATTCTGGTTACGTTGGGTTGTATAGGGTGGATTATTCTGGTTGTTCGGTTATATGGGGTGGATTATTCTGGTTATGTTGTGATGTATGGGGTGGGTTGTCCTGGTTATGTTCGGTTATATGGGGTGGTTATTCTGGTTATGTTGGGTTATATGGGGTGGATTATTCTGGTTATATTGTGATGTATGGGGTGGTTATTCTGGTTATGTTCGGTTATATGGGGTGGTTATTCTGGTTATGTTGGGTTATATGGGGTGGATTATTCTGGTTATATTGTGATGTATGGGGTGGTTATTCTGGTTATGTTCGGTTATATGGGGTGGTTATTCTGGTTATGTTCGGTTATATGGGTAGTTATTCTGGTTATGTTCGGTTATATGGGGTGGTTATTCTGGTTATGTTCGGTTATATGGGGTGGTTATTCTGGTTGTTCGGTTATATGGGGTGGATTATTCTGGTTATGTTGTGATGTATGGGGTGGGTTGTCCTGGTTATGTTCGGTTATATGGGGTGGTTATTCTGGTTATGTTGGGTTATATGGGGTGGGTTGTCCTGGTTATGTTGAGTTTTTCTTTACTGTCTCTGCCAAGTATTAGTGATGATGTGGAGATGCCGGTGATGGACTGGGGTGGACAAATGTAAGGAATCTTACAACACCAGGTTATAGTCCAACAGTTTTATTTTAAAATCACAAGCTTTTGGAGATTATCCCCTTCGTCAGGTGAATGAGTGAAAGATTCTCAAATCACATATCTTATATTAGGCTGGGACAGCATCACACCAATCAAAAGGTGTCGTTGTTGTTCAAACAGGCCAGTCACGGAGAACAGCACGTCCCAGTACACTGGATATACATTGTGTCAATTACACAGACAGAAAGAAAGAGACCCTAATGGCAGAGAGAGAGAGAGAGAGAGAGAGAATATTAAAACACATAACTTTTTTTTCCCCTTTTTGCTGGTGGGGTTACGTGTAGCGTGACATGAACCCAAGATCCCAGTTGAGGCCGTCCTCATGGGTGCGGAACTTGGCACCCATGAGGACGGCCTCAACCGGGATCTTGGGTTCATGTCACGCTACACGTAACCCCACCAGCAAAAAGGGGAAAAAAAAGTTATGTGTTTTAATATTCTCTCTCTCTCTCTCTCTCTCTCTGCCATTAGGGTCTCTTTCTGCCTGTCTGTGTAATTGACACAATGTATATCCAGTGTACTGGGACGTGCTGTTCTCCGTGACTGGCCTGTTTGAACAACAACGACACCTTTTGATTGGTGTGATGCTGTCCCAGCCTAATATAAGATATGTGATTTGAGAATCTTTCACTCATTCACCTGACGAAGGGGATAATCTCCAAAAGCTTGTGATTTTAAAATAAAACTGTTGGACTATAACCTGGTGTTGTAAGATTCCTTACAAGTATTAGTGAGGCAGTGAGACACGGACCCATTTAATTTATAAGTGACTAACAGTCTCTGTGTCCACTGGATCCAAGGGGGAAGTGGTACCTTTGTGATGGACAATGCAATGTTGTTTTTAGTCTAATAATAATTTTTGGAACAGGTGCATATTACTCTCGAGAAAGTGCTATCTAAATCAGAAGGAGATGTTTAGTGATTGATTGCACAAGTACAAATCTGCCGTCTCCTGAGTATTATTGATGATAAATATATTCGCTCCAAGTAAGCAAGGGCTTTCAGCCTGTTGCAATGACTATAAGTCATGTTGTTATTAATAAATTCTCCATGACTTCATAATCAGATTAAAACTAAGTGACTGAGCCAAGTCCTGCCAATATTGTACGTCTCCAACCAACGGCTTGCATTTCAGAGATAGAGTGTGTTGGCTGATTGCTGTAAGACACAGTTCAGAAGGAACAATGCCTTGCAATAATCATATTACATTAACAGATGTCAAAGAAGTGACAGGTTCAGCAGTCAAAGCACAGAGTCCTTGTCTGGAACACACTGCCAGTTCCTAAATCTCTCTCTCCCGCATGAAAAATACCGAGATGTGACAGGCAGCCGATAAACCTGGATGTCACAGCCAATATCAGCACTGTGTTTTTACTGTGTTTTCCAGCATCGTAGTTTCAAGGAGGCACAGGCTGTTCTTTGGTGTTGGTGAAATTGTTAATACTGAGAAGAATCATCTGTCAAGATATATACTCCAGCAGTTTTTAATGGTTGTTTCAAGAGAAAATAAAAAGTCAGGGGGAAAGAAGGCTGGGTATGAGGTAGGGCTGGCCGTGTGGAGAGAGCAGGGCCGGTTCCTTTAAATAAAGACTAGCTCAGAATGGCAGCATTAGGTAAGTCACTTGGGCTTTGTAGTCCTTTAAAGTACAGCTCACTTGTGGGCACTGACATCACGTGACAGCTATACCATCTGTAAAACATCCAACCCCTCCATGGCAGCTGAAGTATGTGGCACTGACTCGAACAGCAGCAAATAGCTGTTGTCTCCCCACGGAGATGGCCTTGGAGGCCCAGGTCACATAACTGGGCAGTCCTCCCACCAGTACCTCTCCTTTGGTGGCCAAGCCTATTTCTAGAATGTGCCAAAACAAGAGAGGAGAGAGTGGATTATGGACTAAGGACAGAATGTAAATCCCCTTGTTGATTGAGCTATTAAGAAAAGTAAACAGTTGAAAAAATTGAGTTTCAGGCTGAACCATTGCAGATTAGTTATCTGATTTGGCTCATCGCCAGGAAGCAATCCATAACCGAGACTACAAAGTACTTATTGTGTTTCTTTAATCTCTCAGTCTCTTATAGAAAAACCTACTGTTCTTCTCAGGGATTCTGTAATGATCCTATAAATCAAGATTTAATACCAAAAAACAACCTTCCAACTCTAACACTGTAAAATGAGAATCTGTAGGTCATTTGACATGCATCAGATCAGAAGATGGAGTGGGCTGAGAGTGGAACGTGAACTATTGCATTTCTCAGGCTGTTAGTCATGGATTTCTACTGCACTGTAGGTGGTAATTAAAGGGGAATGTCACTTGGGGGGAGGAATAATAGCCAATATAAAGTCCTCTCTCCCCAGAAGGACTGGAAAACAATTGTTTCGTCTGTCTCCTCTCCACTTGTGGAGATCTGCTGCATTGGGTCTCCTAACTGGAGGAGAGCCAATTTTGTTTGGTCTGTCTCCAGCCAACAGGCTTCAGGATCCAGGAACAGGAGAGATGGGGTGGGCAGAAAAGTGGTAAATGGAATTCAATCCAGAGAAGTGTGAGCTAATGCATTTGGGGAGGGCAAACAAGGCAAAGGAATACACAATAAATGGGAGGATACTGAGAGGTGTAGAGGGAGTGAGGGACCTTGGAGTGCATGTCCACAGATCACGGAAGGTAGCAGAGCAGGTAGATAAGGTGGTTAAGAAGGCATATGGAATACTTTCCTTTATTAGCCGAGGCATAGAATATAAGAGCAGGGAGGTTTTACTAGAACTGCATAAAACATTGGTTAGGCCACAGCTTGAGTACTGCGTACAGTTCTGGTCACCACATTACAGGAAAGATGTGATTGCACTAGAGAGGGTACAGAGGAGATTTACAGGGATGTTGCCAGGACTGGAGAATTTTAGCTATGAGAAAAGATTGGATAAGCTGGGGTTGTTTTCTTTGGAACAGAGGAGGCTGAGGGGAGATTTAATTGAGGTGTACAAAATTATGAGGGGCCTAGATAGTGTGGATAGGAAGGACCTATTTCCCTTAGTAGAGAGGTCAATAACCAGGGGGCATAGATTTAAAGTGATTGGTAGAAGGATTAGAGGGGAGCTGAGGAAAGATTTTTTCCACCCAGAGGGTGGTGGGGTCTGGGACTCACTGCCTGAGAGGGTGGTAGAGGCAGAAACCCTCAACTCATTTAAAAAGTACCTGGATGTGCACCTGAAGAGCCGTGACCTGCAGGGCTACGGACCAAATGCGGGAAAGTGGGATTAGGCTGGGTGGCTCGTTTCTCAGCCGGTGCGGACACGATGGGCCGAATGGCCTCCTCCTGTGCCGTAAACTTTCTATGATTCTATGATTCTAGATGCCAATCCAAATGCAGCAATGCAGCTGAAAAACTTCCTGCCTTGCAGGCTGGAATAAATGGGAATAACTTGTCTGGAAAATTACTTTCCTTCTTGATTTTTCTGGTGAGTACTTTATGGTAGTGTAGTGGCTGTTGTTATATCGTCACACCCTCCCCTTGGAGAGGAGTGTGAAGTAGTGTAGGTTGATAACAGTCTGACAGACCATGACGTGAATGCTCCTTCCGTGGCTGTAACCATCTTTATACTAGCTGATAGGGTGCTTAGTCCTACATGGCGGGGGGGGATTTATGGGCTCCCACAACCCATATGATAAGGTGAGGCCTCCCGCTATTAACCGATTAGATGTTAACCCAGAATTCAGAGCTGGAGCTCTGGTCTCCACTTGCCACTGTCTGGAGTGGGGCTCGAACCCTGCACCCCCTGACTCAGAGGTGGGAATTCTACCACTAAGTCAAAGGCTCAATTATAGTGCAGTGGTTATGGTATTAGACTAGTAATCCAAAGGTCATGAGTCCAAATCCCATCAAGACCAGTTGTAAAACTAGCTTCAATAAATCCAGTCATTTGTGGGTTGGACTCAGATAAAACTAACCAGCTGGACTGTCATAAAAACCAGTGTCCTTTAGGGACAGGAACCTGACAACCAGTCCCACACTACGTGATTGACCCTTAATGCTTCACTGAAGTGTTAAAAACAATTACAGTGAGGAGGAGGCCCACCATCTTCTCGGGATAAAGATGGATAATAAATGCAGCATTGCCCAGATTCCTGATAATTTAAAGAAAACGGGGTTGACTCAACTGTTCCCCTCTGCTCTTGATCTGAGCTGTGCTGAAAATGTTGGTCAGGTGGAGACACCATTGGAGGTAGAGTTGCCAACCCTCCAGGATTGTCTTGGAGTCTCCAGGAACTAAAGACTAATCTCCAGGATACTGCTGCAAGCAATCTTGGAGAAAAATCATAGGGGCATTAAAAAAGGTGTTTTTAAAAAAAAATTCTTTGTACACATTTGTTCATTAGTTATAAAAATATTGGACATGGGAAAAAAGGCTGTTTGACTGATGGTCCAGAATTATCCAATCATGTAATGAAGAGTCTATTCATTTTCCAATTGGTGTAGGAAGGGGGTGCACCACGAGGATGGGCGTATTGGGTGACCAATAAGAAAGATAAAGGGAACTTGTATTTATATAGCACCTTTCACAACCTCGGGACGCCCCAAAGAGCTTTACAGCCAATGAAGTACTTTTTTGAAGTGTAGCCACTGTTATAGTGTAGGAAACACTGCAGCAAATTTACACACAGCAAGGTCCCTCAAACAGCATTGTGATAATGACCAGATAATCTGTTCTAGTGATGTTGGTTGAGGAATTAATATTGGCCAGGACACCAGGAGAACTCCCTTGCTCTTCTTCGAATATTGCCATGGGATCTTTTACATCCACCTGAGAGAGCAGGCGGGGCCTCGGTTTACCGTCACATCCAAAAGACAGCACCTCCGACAACGTAGCACTCTCTGAGTTGTGCACTGGAGAGTCAGCCTGGATTTTGTGCTCAAGTCTCTATGGCAGGATTGTGGGGGCGGGGTGGTTGATGGCAGATCATGTGATGACACCTCCGGGAATATGTCCAACCAAAGTTGGAAGCTCTAATTGGAGGCAGAGCAGGCGTCTAAAAGTATGATAAAAGATAAAGTTATTCAGCTGCAAGCTATTCCTTCTGACCAACCAAGTACAAGTTGCATTGGACTCGGGACTGATTTAATCCCATGAAGGGAGGTGAAGAGTGAGAAGGAAACTGTCTGGCAGTCAAACGATGACATTTCTCTGATAGTACAGTCTAGACTATTCGGTGCTGACTGACTGCATTCCACATGTGACTTTTTACGGCCTAGTTCTCCTTTTTCTGCATCAGCCCACGTCAGTATCACACAGCAGATGCAAACTATCGGCTCTGATAGCTTCTCTGGTTGGGGTGGGGGAGGCCAACCACCTCCAGGGAGGCTGCGTTTGAAGGTGACTCAGTGTTTTAACCCTTGTAACTTACAAAGTAGGGGGCTTTGCTGCTGACCTGTTCTGCTACCAAATCACCTTCATAAAGCAGGTCAAGAATCAGAATGAACCAACACCCACCCACCCACCCACCAGAATCCAGATATTTAAAGACATTGAATGGACCCAATGCTGTTTTCTCGTGTAAGTGACTCAAGGACAGTTTCTGTCAGCAGTTCTACCTCTTACAAACTAACACCAGTATCTTTTACTCTCTGCTTAATGAGTTAGTGTAGTCCGTGTTCTTGTAATTTGTTCTCAGGATGTGGGAGGCACTGCAAAGCCCCATTTATTACTCGTCCCTAGTTGCTGTAAGAAGGTGGCGGTGGGTCTTGTCTTTGAGTAGCCCTTGTCTTGGTGTCAGGTAGGGAACTCCAGGACATTGACCCAGTGACAATGACGGAACAGCGATATGTGCAAGTCAGGATGGCGTGTGAGTTGGATGGGGACTTGGAGGTATGCTGTTCCCATGATATTGCTGCTCTTGTCCTTCTTGTTAGTACAGGTTATGGGGCTGAGTGGTGCTGTCAATGTAAGCTTGAGGAGTTGCTGCTTGTATTGTGTGGATTGTACACACTGCAATCATGGTGCAATGGTGGAGAGGCTGGATATTGAGTACAGAGGCACAGGGGCCAGTCAAGTGAATGGTTCTGTTCTCGAAGGTGTTGAGCTTTTTAAGTGTTGTTGTGACTGCACCCATCCGGGTTAGTGGAGAGTATTCCATCACATTCCTGACTTAAATCTTGTAGGTGGTGGAGAGGCTTTGAGGGGTCAGGAGGTGAGCTACTTGTCACAGCAATATCCAGCCTTTACCCTGCTCTTGTAGCCATAGTGTTGATGTGACTGGTCCAGTTCAGTTTCTGATCAATGGTCAACCCCAGGATGTTGATGGTGGGGGACTTAGCGGTAGTGTTTCCATTGAAGGTCAGGGGAAGGTAGTCGGCCCTTTTCTGGTTGGAGATGGTCATTGCCTGTCACTTATGCGGCACAAATGTTACCTGCCATGTCAGTCCAAGGCGAGATATTACCCAGGTCCTGCTGTAGGTTGGCAAAGACTGCTTATTATCGGAGGATTTGTGAATGGAGCTCAACATTATGGAATCATCAGTGAGCAGCCTCCCTCCTGACCTTATGATGGAGGGAAGGTCGTTGCTGAAGCAGCTGAAGATGGTTGGGCCGAGGAACTCCTGCAATGATGTCCTGGGGCTGTGACAGCTGGTCTCCGACAACCACGACCACCTACCTGTGTGGCAGTTATTACTCCAGTCACTGGAGGGTTTTCCCTTTGCCAGAGTTAGGCCTGTGCCATTTTAACTCCAGGGGAGCAGGCTTGGCCGACAAGGAATTGCTTAAAAAAATGTTAAAAACACTTAACTGAAAGAAAGGAAGACTTGAATTTACAGAGCGCCTTTCATGACCTCAGGATGTCCCAAAGTGCTTTACAGGCAATGAACAGGCAGGACAAATCCAATCCGGCCAATTACCACCCCATCAGTCTACTCTCAATCATCAGCAAAGTGATGGAAGGTGTCGTCGACAGTGCTATCAAGCGGCACTTACTCACCAATAACCTGCTCACCGATGCTCAGTTTGGGTTCCGCCAGGACCACTCGGCTCCAGACCTCATTACAGCCTTGGTCCAAACATGGACAAAAGAGCTGAATTCCAGAGGTGAGGTGAGAGTGACTGCCCTTGACATCAAGGCAGCATTTGACCGAGTGTGGCACCAAGGAGCCCTAGTGAAACTGAAGTCAATGGGAATCAGGGGGAAAACACTCCAGTGGCTGGTGTCATACCTAGCACAAAGGAAGATGGTAGTGGTTGTTGGAGGCCAATCATCTCAGTCCCAGGATATTGCTGCAGGAGTTCCTCAGGACAGTGTCCTAGGCCTAACCATCTTCAGCTGCTTCATCAATGACCTTCCCTCCATCATAAGGTCAGAAATGGAGATGTTCGCTGATGATTGCACAGTGTTCAGTTCCATTCACAACCCCTCAGATAATGAAGCAGTCCGAGCCCGCATGCAGCAAGACCTGGATAACATCCAGGCTTGGACTGATAAGTGGCAAGTAACATTCATGCCAGACAAGTGCCAGGCAATAACCATCTCCAACAAGAGAGAGTCTAACCACCACCCCTTGACATTCAACGGCATTACCATCGCCGAATCCCCCACCATCAACATCCTGGGGGTCACCATTGACCAGAAACTTAACTGGACCAGACATATAAATACTGTGGCTACAAGAGCACGTCAGAGGCTGGGTATTCTACGGTGAGTGACTCACCTCCTGACTCCCTAAAGCCTTTCCACCATCTACAAGGCACAAGTCAGGAGTGTGATAGAATACTCTCCACTTGCCAGGATGAGTGCAGCTCTAACAACACTCAAGAAGCTCGACACCATCCAGGACAAAGCAGCCCACTTGATTGGCACCCCATCCACCACCCTAAACATTCACTCCCTTCACCACCGGCGCACTGTGGCTGCAGTGTGTACCATCCACAGGATGCACTGCAGCAACTCGTCAAGGCTTCTTCGACAGGACCTCCCAAACCCGCGACCTCTACCACCTGGAAGGACAAGGGCAGCAGGCACATGGGAACAACACCACCTGCACGTTCCCCTCCAAGTCACACACCATCCCGACTTGGAAATATATCGCCGTTCCTTCATCGTCGCTGGGTCAAAATCCTGGAACTCCCTTCCTAACAGCACTGTGGGAGAACCGTCACCACACGGACTGCAGCGGTTTAAGAAGGCGGCTCATCACCACCTTCTCAAGGGCAATTAGGGATGGGCAATAAATGCCGGCCTCGCCAGCAACACCCACATCCCATGAACGAATAAAAAAAAT
Organism: Heptranchias perlo; assembly: GCF_035084215.1. Taxonomy (NCBI): domain Eukaryota; kingdom Metazoa; phylum Chordata; class Chondrichthyes; order Hexanchiformes; family Hexanchidae; genus Heptranchias; species Heptranchias perlo. The sequence goes on along the minus strand of NW_027139916.1, from coordinate 16,029 downwards.
GAAGTACTTTTGAAATGTAGTCACTGCAGGAGTGTACAGGAATGGAGCCACTTGGGAAACTCAACAGCCAATTTATACATAGCAAGTTCCCACTAACAGCAATGTGACAATGACCAGATAATCTTTGTTAGTAAGGTTAGTTGAGGGATAAATATTGGCCAGGACACCAGGAGAACTCCTCTTTTCTTCTTCGAAATAGTGCCATGGGATCTTTTACATCCACCTGAGATGGCAGACATGGCCTCGGTTTAACGACTCAACTGAAAGACGGCACCTCCGACAGTGCAGCACTCCCTCAGTATTGAACTGAACTGGGGCTATTCTGGCCCTGGATCCTTTCTGTCGTCAGTTAAAATTGCACCGTGGTCCAAATGACGTCTTCAGGCCCCCGAAATTTCAATATTCACAAGGCCCCCTATCTGCCTGCGATTGGTGGCCTCGATACTACCAAAAACCCGTGAGTTAAAATGGCGGCGGGCACAATCGCGGCGGGGTCCACCATTTTAACCCCCTGTCCGCCCTGTTCCCACTGGGCTGGGTAGGGTTAAAATCGGGCTTTAACCGCCTACACAAAGGGCTGTGTGATATGACAGGGCTTGTGAATCTGGAGAGAGAGAAAAAACATGCAAAGTTTTCAAAGAATGTGTGTAATGTTTTACTGAAAAATACAATGGCTAGATTACAGCATTAAAGGATGAATCGTACTTCAATCCTTTGCCCATGTTAGCTATTGCAAATGTTCGATTCCCCCCCCCACCCCACCCCAGGCATCCCTGTAGCACGTACCAGGGTAACTGGTCTGGGCATTGAGAGCGGGTTGTCCCAGAATTCCGTGTGACATATGGTGCGGTGGCATATCTGGACCAAAATAGTCGGGGAATGCACAGCGACATTGCGTGGGTCTGTTAATGCATAACCATGAGTCAGGCCTGATTCAGAGTGTCCGAGAGCAGGGCCACTGCCAGGAGCCCGGAGAGGTGCGGAGATGAAGGCCCACAGTCCATCGCTGGTAGTCTGGAATGGCCCTGTGCTGCTTCTGCATCCCAAGCAAGGTATACCTTATTTTACAGAGGAGGGTGGTAAATACTCAATAGAACAGCCTCCCATTGATAAAACTGGCAGGGGGAGTGCGACTTTTCACCAGCAGAAAGTAGCTGTGATGGGTTTACTGGCAAAGAGCAACAGCACTGGGGTGCAAACGAGAGGATGCGTTCAAGTGGAACAGATCTTGGTGTAGATGTGTGTGTGTGTTTGTGGACTGAGTGTCCTGCAGTGAGACTCTAGCCTCTTCCTTTCAGTGTTTGAATTCCCCGATGGTGGTTTGGCTATATTGGGCGTTCTGCAGGCAGTTTGGTTTCCCTGCTTCCCAGGGCTGGGGTTCTTTTAGACGATAAACATTGTTAAACACTCAGTCAAAGACGTGAGCCTATCGCACCAGGGCAATGCTTTGTCGAATCTTAAATGCTAGTCTGACTGACGATGGGAGTTTTACACATTCGGTGTTAGACTGCTCATTCTCGGTATGTAGTGGACAAATCCCTGCTCCATGGTTACAGTTTTACCCTGACGCTGACTGTTGTGCTGCTTGAATGGTTTGGGATGAAATGGGGAACTTTCAAAAAAAGAACATTTCTGAAGTTCAATTTGTCGGTCTGTGCGGTGGCTCTGAATTTACACAGGAGCTCCGTCCTGTGACAGGTAACATGATCGCTCAGCCACAATCACTTCTGAATGTCTGAGGGAGCTGGAAATCCACAGCTTCAGTGGGCCCTTGTACAGCCGTTCAGGAAGTTCTTCAAAATGCAGTGACGAAGCAGAATGCATTCTCCAACCCCTCACTTCCAGTCTCTGCAATTGGCCGGTTAGTTCCGTCTCCCTAGGTTTACGTGTTGCCGCATTCTGCTGTGAACACTGAGCAGTTTTACGTGAAGCAGAATGATACTTAGTCACATTCATCTTCTGCGTTAGATACAGAGTAAAGTTCCCCCTACACTGTCCCATCAAACACTCCCAGGGCAGGTATAGCACGGGTTAGATACAGAGTAAAGCTCCCTCTACACTGTCCCATCAAACACTCCCAGGACAGGTACAGCACGGGTTAGATACAGAGTAAAGCTCCCTCTACACTGTCCCATCAAACACTCCCAGGGCAGGTACAGCACGGGTTTGATACAGAATAAAGCTCTCTATACACTGTCCCATCAAACATTCCCAGGGCAGGTACAGCATGGATTAGATACAGAATAAAGCTCCCTCTACACTGTCCCATCAAACATTCCCAGGGCAGGTACAGCACGGGTTAGATACAGAGTAAAGCTCCCTCTACACTGTCCCATCAAACACTCCCAGGGCAGGTACAGCACGGGTTAGATACAGAATAAAGCTCCCGCTACACTGTCCCATCAAACATTCCCAGGGCAGGTACAGCACGGGTTAGATACAGAGTAAAGCTCCCTCTACACTGTTCCATCAAATACTCCCAGGGCAGGTACAGCACGGGTTAGATACAGAGTAAAGCTCCCTCTACACTGTCCCATCAAACACTCCCAGGGAAGGTACAGCACGGGTTAGATACAGAATAAAGCTCCCTCTACACTGTCCCATCAAACACTCCCAGGGCAGGTACAGCACGGGTTAGATACAGAATAAAGCTCCCGCTACACTGTCCCATCAAACACTCCCAGGGCAGGTACAGCACAGGTTAGATACAGAGTAAAGCTCCCTCTACACTGTCCCATCAAACACTCCCAGGGCAGGTACAGCACGGGTTAGATACAGAGTAAAGCTCCCTCTACACTGTCCCATCAAACACTCCCAGGGCAGGTACAGCACGGGTTAGATACAGAGTAAAGCTCCCTCTACACTGTCCCATCAAACACTCCCAGGGCAGGTACAGCACGGGTTAGATACAGAGTAAAGCTCCCTCTACACTGTCCCATCAAACAATCCCAGGGCAGGTACAGCACGGGTTAGATACAGAGTAAAACTCCCTCTGCACTGTCCCATCAAACACTCCCAGGGCAGGTACAGCACGGGTTCGATACAGAGTAAAGCTCCCTCTACACTGTCCCATCAAACACTCCCAGGGCAGGTACAGCACGGGTTAGATAGAGAGTAAAGCTCCCTCTACACTGTCCCATCAAACAATCCCAGGGCAGGTACAGCACGGGTTAGATACAGAGTAAAGCTCCCTCTACACTGTCCCATCAAACACTCCCAGGGCAGGTACAGCACGGGTTAGATACAGAGTAAAGCTCCCTCTACACTGTCCCATCAAACAATCCCAGGGCAGGTACAGCACGGGTTAGATACAGAGTTAAGCTCCCTCTACACTGTCCCATCAAACACTCCCAGGGCAGATACAGCACGGGTTCGATACAGAGTAAAGCTCCCTCTACACTGTCCCATCAAACACTCCCAGGGCAGGGGCAGCACGGGTTAGATACAGAGTAAAGCTCCCTCTACACTGTCCCATCAAACACTCCCAGGGCAGGGGCAGCACGGGTTCGATACAGAGTAAAGCTCCCTCTACACTGTCCCATCAAACACTCCCAGGGCAGGTACAGCACGGGTTAGATACAGAGTAAAGTTCTACTGAACTGGATAGTGCAGTAGCTGAGACACTGTCTTTCACCTCTGGATTTGGGTTCAAGTCGAGACCAGACTGATAGGATGAAAGACTCCTGTGCTTTCTGACTGTAAATGTCCCATGTGAAATGAGATTGGTAGTTCCTAGTGGGCATGAACCTGCAGCACAGAACTGTCCCCAGTACGAGACTGAGTGGCAATCTCCCTCAGAGAGGCCTCAGGAGGGCTGACATTGGAAAAAGGTTCCCACTAGTGCAGCTCTTCTGAGGGAGGCCGAGTACTCGCTGCCCTGATCCTGAGCTGGGGTTATCCGCCATGGGAAGAGTTCAATTCTCCAGCAGTAATGTCCCTCATTAAAAATAGGAAATGCTGGAAATACACAGCAGGCTCAGTCATCAGTTATATAGGGAACAGAATGGGCTGTGAAGTTTCGGGTTAGCCAATCCAGAACTGAGATGAGTACAGTTGGAAAAAATAGAAAGAAAATTGGCGGTGGGGGGGGGCTGCAGGGAAGGAGAGCCATCAAATACACCAATCACAGAGAGGGGGGTGAAAGGTTAACTGACCTGCAAATGACCTTTCGGAACAGGCTCGAGGGGCTGAAAGGCCTACTGCTGTTCCCATGTAGAATAGAAAGGACAAATTTTGGGCATGGAAGAGAAGACAGAAAAGTGTGAAAAACAAAGGAACAATAAAGGAAGGGAGAAAAATACAAATGCAGCAGGTGTGAAATTAAAACAGAAAATATCACAAAACATGGTGGATCCACCAGTCACCAGAAGAGAAGAAGGGCAGGCCCACACATGGGCTCAGACTGCACCCCCTCCCAACAGGGCATTGTTCTGACCAGGGTCTCCGACCCAGATATCAACCCACCTCCCCTCCATTCCAGACACATACAGTCTCTCCCAACATCACTGATGTGAAGAAGATGGAGATTGTGACGAGGGGTGATTAAAGTTCAGTTTCAGTTTCAGCTTAGCAGCGTTTGAAGTTTATCCTTTTTATATTACGGACGTCCCTCACCTTGATGAGCACTAAAAAATGTTAAAAAAACCTCCCTCAACCATACCTGGACCACCAGTCCCGGGTCAGGCGCAGGTCAGATACACGAGAATGCTCCCTCTGAGCCAGTAATATGCCTCAGTCTCATTCTCAGGGAAAGTAGAGAGTGAGGAGGACATAAAAAACCTGCAAGGGGATATAGACAGGCTGGGTGAGTGGGCGGAGATTTGGCAGATGCAATATAATATTGGAAAATGTGAGGTTATGCACTTTGGCAGGAAAAATCAGAGAGCAAGTTATTTTCTTAATGGCGAGAGACTGGAAAGTACTGCAGTACAAAGGGATCTGGGGGTCCTAGTGCAAGAAAATCAAAAAGTTGGTATGCAGGTGCAGCAGGTGATCAAGAAAGCCAACGGAATGTTGGCTTTTATTGCTAGGGGGATAGAATATAAAAACAAGGAGGTATTGCTGCAGTTATATAAGGTATTGGTGAGACCGCACCTGGAATACTGCATACAGTTTTGGTCTCCATACTTAAGAAAAGACATACTTGCTCTCGAGGCAGTACAAAGAAGGTTCACTCGGTTAATCCCGGGGATGAGGGGGCGGACATATGAGGAGAGGTTGAGTAGATTGGGACTCTACTCATTGGAGTTCAGAAGAATGAGAGGCGATCTTATTGAAACATATAAGATTGTGAAGGGTCTTGATCGGGTGGATGCAGTAAGGATGTTCCCAAAGATGGGTGAAACTAGAACTAGGGGGCATAATCTTAGAATAAGGGGCTGCTCTTTCAAAACTGAGATGAGGAGAAACTTCTTCACTCAGAGGGTGGTAGGTCTGTGGAATTTGCTGCCCCAGGAAGCTGTGGAAGCTATATCATTAGATAAATTTAAAACAGAAATAGACAGTTTCCTAGAAGTAAAGGGAATTAGGGGTTATGGGGAGCGGGCAGGAAATTGGACATGAAGCTGAGTTCGGATCGGTCAATGCCCTGTGGGTGGCGGAGAGGGCCCAGGGGCTATGTGGCCGGGTCCTGCTCCGACTTCTTGTGTTCTTTAGATTTGTGGTTGGGATCAGATCAGCCATGATCTTATTGAATGGCGGAGCAGGCTCGAGGGGCCGATTGGCCTACTCCTGCTCCAATTTCTTATGTTCTTATGTTCTTATGTTCTTAACACCAGTGTGACATTTCCCTCTCCCACAGTCTCTCCGGGTGGTTGTCCAATTAGAGTGACAAATGGGGGATCTTTTGTGTTCTGGCCTCTTGTCCACTTGTAAATGAACTGAGACGGTCCAAACACATTTCACTAAGGACCCTTAACCATCAACCAATGGGAGAGACTTCCATCCTCTCAGGAGGTGCTGGGTTTGAAGCCAGGCCCCAGAGGTGGGATACTGGTGATCTCATTGTCCCACTCAACCTTAATGTTTCCAATATTCTTCACTTAGTATTGGGAGAAGAGTATCGAACTAATCTTTACCCACATGGACCTCTTGGGAAGCCCATGTTTTTAAAGATGGCATCAGTGCACTGAGCTGTGGTTTTTAGCTCTTGTTTCTCAATCATTTTCAGGACTCGAGGTGCAGTCCTTACCCGGTAATTGAATTTGCAGACTACATAAGTGGGATCGTGAGCTGTGTGGAGGTCACATGAGGCAAAATGAGTCCATTAGGGACATTGTGGGCCTGAGTCAGCATCTGCAAACAGAGGCTATAATTACTCCTGCTGAGTAAAGAGAGTGGGGCTGGGACAAAGGTCAATCTCCAGCCTCAAACCCCGTAACCAGTCCAATCTTCCAACTGTTTAAGGTATTTCTCACTAATCTGCTCTGGGTGTCCGTTAAACCAGAACTCCAATACACAAGGGCACGAGAGAAATTCAGCTCCTGCTAAATTCATCAGGAAGGCTAACAAAAAAAATGACGTTGAAGTCTGGAGGGATTAAACCAGTTCAAGATGGATTTATCGAGGTAAGCTTGTTTCGTATGGAAAAGGCTTAAATTAGTAAAGTTTATGACAAATCCAGAGAGAAGCTGAATGTCCCAAATACCTGGAACAATCCATCCCTGTATATGAAGGAAGCAATGTTGGTGCTGAGGAATCTGAATGAGCTGGTCTTGGGAGGAGTGGATACCACAACACTGTGCCCTGGAGTGCTGGCATGAAGATTCTTTCACCACTCAGTCGCTGGTGAGGTACTGAGCAGAACAAAACTGGAGAAAGGATGAATTGGAAGGGGCAATCTGGTTACACTCACACATACATGTTTTCTCTCTCTCTCCATCCCCCGTGTAACATACCCCTCCATCCATCCCCAGTGTAACATACCCCTCTCTCCATCCCCTGGGTAACATACCCCTCTCTCCATCCCCTGTGTAACATACCCCTCTCTCCATCCCCTGGGTAACATACCCCTCTCTCCATCCCCTGTGTAACATACCCCTCTCTCCATCCCCCGTGTAACATACCCCTCTCTCCATCCCCCGTGTAACATACCCCTCTCTCCATCCCCTGGGTAACATACCCCTCTCTCCATCCCCAGTGTAACATACCCCTCTCTCCATCCCCCGTGTAACATACCCCTCTCTCCATCCCCCGTGTAACATACCCCTCTCTCCATCCCCTGTGTAACATACCCCTCTCTCCATCCCCCGTGTAACATACCCCTCTCTCCATCCCCCGTGTAACATACCCCTCTCTCCATCCCCCGTGTAACATACCCCTCTCTCCATCCCCAGTGTAACATACCCCTCTCTCCATCCGCTGGGTAACATACCCCTCTCTCCATCCCCTGTGTAACATACCCCTCTCTCCATCCCCTGGGTAACATACCCCTCTCTCCATCCCCAGTGTAACATACCCCTCTCTCCATCCCCCGTGTAACATACCCCTCTCTCCATCCCCAGTGTAACATACCCCTCTCTCCATCCCCCGTGTAACATACCCCTCTCTCCATCCCCTGGGTAACATACCCCTCTCTCCATCCCCAGTGTAACATACCCCTCTCTCCATCCCCAGTGTAACATACCCCTCTCTCCATCCCCAGTGTAACATACCCCTCTCTCCATCCCCTGTGTAACATACCCCTCTCTCCATCCCCTGGGTAACATACCCCTCTCTCCATCCCCCGTGTAACATACCCCTCTCTCCATCCCCAGTGTAACATACCCCTCTCTCCATCCCCCGTGTAACATACCCCTCTCTCCATCCCCAGTGTAACATACCCCTCTCTCCATCCCCCGTGTAACATACCCCTCTCTCCATCCCCTGGGTAACATACCCCTCTCTCCATCCCCAGTGTAACATACCCCTCTCTCCATCCCCAGTGTAACATACCCCTCTCTCCATCCCCCGTGTAACATACCCCTCTCTCCATCCCCTGTGTAACATACCCCTCTCTCCATCCCCTGTGTAACATACCCCTCTCTCCATCCCCTGTGTAACATACCCCTCTCTCCATCCCCTGTGTAACATACCCCTCTCTCCATCCCCTGTGTAACATACCCCTCTCTCCATCCCCTGTGTAACATACCTCGCCCCTCTCTCCATCCCCTGTGTAACATACCCCTCTCCCCCTCTCACTGTAACATACCTCGCCCCTCTCTCTGTAACATACCTCGCCCCTCTCTCTGTAACATACCTCGCCCCTCTCTCTGTAACATACCTCGCCCCTCTCTGTGTAACATACCTCGCCCCTCTCTCTGTAACATACCTCGCCCCTCTCTCTGTAACATACCTCGCCCCTCTCTGTGTAACATACCTCGCCCCTCTCTCTGTAACATACCTCGCCCCTCTCTCTGTAACATACCTCGCCCCTCTCTCTGTAACATACCTCGCCCCTCTCTCTGTAACATACCTCGCCCCTCTCTCTGTAACATACCTCGCCCCTCTCCCTGTAACATACCTCGCCCCTCTCTCTGCAACATACCTCGCCCCTCTCTCTGTAACATACCTCGCCCCTCTCTCTGTAACATACCTCGCCCCTCTCTGTGTAACATACCTCGCCCCTCTCTCTGTAACATACCTCGCCCCTCTCTCTGTAACATACCTCGCCCCTCTCCCTGTAACATACCTCGCCCCTCTCTCTGTAACATACCTCGCCCCTCTCCCTGTAACATACCTCGCCCCTCTCCCTGTAACATACCTCGCCCCTCTCCCTGTAACATACCTCGCCCCTCTCTCTGTAACATACCTCGCCCCTCTCTCTGTAACATACCTTGCCCCTCTCTCTGTAACATACCTTGCCCCTCTCCCTGTAACATACCTCGCCCCTCTCTCTGTAACATACCTCGCCCCTCTCTCTGTAACATACCTCGCCCCTCTCTCTGTAACATACCTCGCCCCTCTCTCTGTAACATACCTCGCCCCTCTCTGTGTAACATACCTCGCCCCTCTCTCTGTAACATACCTCGCCCCTCTCTCTGTAACATACCTCGCCCCTCTCACTGTAACATACCTCGCCCCTCTCTCTGTAACATACCTCGCCCCTCTCCCTGTAACATACCTCGCCCCTCTCCCTGTAACATACCTCGCCCCTCTCCCTGTAACATACCTCGCCCCTCTCTCTGTAACATACCTCACCCCTCTCCCTGTAACATACCTCGCCCCTCTCTCTGTAACATACCTCGCCCCTCTCCCTGTAACATACCTCGCCCCTCTCCCTGTAACATACCTCGCCCCTCTCCCTGTAACATACCTCGCCCCTCTCTCTGTAACATACCTCGCCCCTCTCTCTGTAACATACCTCGCCCCTCTCTATGTAACATACCTCGCCCCTCTCTCTGTAACATACCTCGCCCCTCTCTCTGTAACATACCTCGCCCCTCTCTCTGTAACATACCTCACCCCTCTCCCTGTAACATACCTCGCCCCTCTCCCTGTAACATACCTCGCCCCTCTCTCTGTAACATACCTCACCCCTCTCCCTGTAACATACCTCGCCCCTCTCCCTGTAACATACCTCGCCCCTCTCTCTGTAACATACCTCACCCCTCTCCCTGTAACATACCTCGCCCCTCTCCCTGTAACATACCTCGCCCCTCTCTCTGCAACATACCTCGCCCCTCTCCCCGTGTAACATACCTCGCCCCTCTCCCTGTAACATACCTCGCCCCTCTCTCTGTAACATACCTCGCCCCTCTCTCTGTAACATACCTCGCCCCTCTCTCTGTAACATACCTCGCCCCTCTCTCTGTAACATACCTCGCCCCTCTCCCTGTAACATACCTCGCCCCTCTCTCTGTAACATACCTCGCCCCTCTCTCTGTAACATACCTCGCCCCTCTCTCTGTAATATACCTCGCCCCTCTCCCTGTAACATACCTCGCCCCTCTCCCTGTAACATACCTCGCCCCCCTCTCTGTAACATACCTCGCCCCTCTCTCTGTAACATACCTCGCCCCTCTCCCTGTAACAGACCTCGCCCCTCTCTCTGTAACATACCTCGCCCCTCTCTCTGTAACATACCTCGCCCCTCTCTCTGTAACATACCTCGCCCCTCTCTCTGTAACATACCTCGCCCCTCTCCCTGTAACATACCTCGCCCCTCTCTCTGTAACATACCTCGCCCCTCTCTCTGTAACATACCTCGCCCCTCTCCCTGTAACATACCTCGCCCCTCTCTCTGTAACATACCTCGCCCCTCTCTCTGTAACATACCTCGCCCCTCTCTCTGTAACATACCTCGCCCCTCTCCCTGTAACATACCTCGCCCCTCTCTCTGTAACATACCTCGCCCCTCTCCCTGTAACATACCTCGCCCCTCTCTCTGTAACATACCTCGCCCCTCTCTCTGTAACATACCTCGCCCCTCTCCCTGTAACATACCTCGCCCCTCTCCCTGTAACAGACCTCGCCCCTCTCCCTGTAACATACCTCGCCCCTCTCTCTGTAACATACCTCGCCCCTCTCCCTGTAACATACCTCGCCCCTCTCCCTGTAACATACCTCGCCCCTCTCCCTGTAACATACCTCGCCCCTCTCCCCGTGTAACATACCTCGCCCCTCTCTCTGTAACATACCTCGCCCCTCTCCCTGTAACATACCTCGCCCCTCTCCCTGTAACATACCTCGCCCCTCTCCCTGTAACATACCTCGCCCCTCTCCCTGTAACATACCTCGCCCCTCTCTCTGTAACATACCTCGCCCCTCTCTCTGTAACATACCTCGCCCCTCTCCCTGTAACATACCTCGCCCCTCTCTCTGTAACATACCTCGCCCCTCTCTCTGTAACATACCTCGCCCCTCTCTCTGTAACATACCTCGCCCCTCTCTCTGTAACATACCTCGCCCCTCTCTCTGTAACATACCTCGCCCCTCTCTCTGTAACATACCTCGCCCCTCTCTCTGTAACATACCTCGCCCCTCTCTCTGTAACATACCTCGCCCCTCTCTCTGTAACATACCTCGCCCCTCTCTCTGTAACATACCTCGCCCCTCTCTCTGTAACATACCTCGCCCCTCTCTCTGTAACATACCTCGTCCCTCTCCCTGTAACATACCTCGCCCCTCTCCCTGTAACATACCTCGCCCCTCTCTCTGTAACATACCTCGCCCCTCTCTCTGTAACATACCTCGTCGCTCTCCCTGTAACATACCTCGCCCCTCTCTCTGTAACATACCTCGCCCCTCTCTCTGTAACATACCTCGCCCCTCTCCCTGTAACATACCTCGCCCCTCTCCCTGTAACAGACCTCGCCCCTCTCCCTGTAACATACCTCGCCCCTCTCTCTGTAACATACCTCGCCCCTCTCCCTGTAACATACCTCGCCCCTCTCCCTGTAACATACCTCGCCCCTCTCCCTGTAACATACCTCGCCCCTCTCCCTGTAACATACCTCGCCCCTCTCCCTGTAACATACCTCGCCCCTCTCCCTGTAACATACCTCGCCCCTCTCCCTGTAACATACCTCGCCCCTCTCTCTGTAACATACCTCGCCCCTCTCTCTGTAACATACCTCGCCCCTCTCCCTGTAACATACCTCGCCCCTCTCTCTGTAAAATACCTCGCCCCTCTCTCTGTAACATACCTCGCCCCTCTCTCTGTAACATACCTCGCCCCTCTCTCTGTAACATACCTCGCCCCTCTCTCTGTAACATACCTCGCCCCTCTCTCTGTAACATACCTCGCCCCTCTCTCTGTAACATACCTCACCCCTCTCTCTGTAACATACCTCGCCCCTCTCTCTGTAACATACCTCGCCCCTCTCTCTGTAACATACCTCGCCCCTCTCTCTGTAACATACCTCGCCCCTCTCTCTGTAACATACCTCGTCCCTCTCCCTGTAACATACCTCGCCCCTCTCCCTGTAACATACCTCGCCCCTCTCTCTGTAACATACCTCGCCCCTCTCTCTGTAACATACCTCGTCCCTCTCCCTGTAACATACCTCGCCCCTCTCTCTGTAACATACCTCGCCCCTCTCTCTGTAACATACCTCGCCCCTCTCCCTGTAACATACCTCGCCCCTCTCTCTGTAACATACCTCGCCCCTCTCCCTGTAACATACCTCGCCCCTCTCTCTGTAACATACCTCGCCCCTCTCCCTGTAACATACCTCGCCCCTCTCCCTGTAACATACCTCGCCCCTCTCTCTGTAACATACTTCGCCCCTCTCTCTGTAACATACCTCGCCCCTCTCTCTGTAACATACCTCGCCCCTCTCTCTGTAACATACCTCGCCCCTCTCTCTGTAACATACCTCGTCCCTCTCCCTGTAACATACCTCGCCCCTCTCTCTGTAACATACCTCGCCCCTCTCTCTGTAACATACCTCGCCCCTCTCCCCGTGTAACATACCTCGCCCCTCTCTCTGTAACATACCTCGCCCCTCTCTCTGTAACATACCTCGCCCCTCTCTCTGTAACATACCTCGCCCCTCTCCCTGTAAAATACCTCGCCCCTCTCTCTGTAACATACCTCGCCCCTCTCTCTGTAACATACCTCGCCCCTCTCTCTGTAACATACCTCGCCCCTCTCTCTGTAACATACCTCGCCCCTCTCTCTGTAACATACCTCGCCCCTCTCCCTGTAACATACCTCGTCCCTCTCCCTGTAACATACCTCACCCCTCTCTCTGTAACATACCTCGCCTCTCTCTCTGTAACATACCTCGTCCCTCTCCCTGTAACATACCTCGCCCCTCTCTCTGTAACATACCTCGCCCCTCTCTCTGTAACATACCTCGCCCCTCTCTCTGTAACATACCTCGCCCCTCTCTCTGTAACATACCTCGCCCCTCTCTCTGTAACATACCTCGCCCCTCTCTCTGTAACATACCTCGCCCCTCTCCCTGTAACATACCTCGCCCCTCTCCCTGTAACATACCTCGCCCCTCTCTCTGTAACATACCTCGCCCCTCTCTCTGTAACATACCTCGCCCCTCTCCCTGTAACATACCTCGCCCCTCTCTCTGTAACATACCTCGCCCCTCTCCCTGTAACATACCTCGCCCCTCTCTCTGTAACATACCTCGCCCCTCTCTCTGTAACATACCTCGCCCCTCTCTCTGTAACATACCTCGCCCCTCTCTCTGTAACATACCTCGCCCCTCTCTCTGTAACATACCTCGCCCCCTCTCTCTGTAACATACCTCGCCCCTCTCCCTGTAACATACCTCGCCCCTCTCCCTGTAACATACCTCGCCCCTCTCCCTGTAACATACCTCGCCCCTCTCCCTGTAACATACCTCGCCCCTCTCTCTGTAACATACCTCGCCCCTCTCCCTGTAACATACCTCGCCCCCTCACCCTGTAAACATACCTCGCCCCTCTCTCTGTAACATACCTCGCCCCTCTCCCTGTAAAATACCTCGCCCCTCTCTCTGTAACATACCTCGCCCCTCTCCCTGTAAAATACCTCGCCCCTCTCTCTGTAACATACCTCGCCCCTCTCTCTGTAACATACCTCGCCCCTCTCTCTGTAACATACCTCGCCCCTCTCCTGTAAAATACCTCGCCCCTCTCTCTGTAACATACCTCGCCCCTCTCCCTGTAAAATACCTCGCCCCTCTCTCTGTAACATACCTCGCCCCTCTCTCTGTAACATACCTCGCCCCTCTCCCTGTAACATACCTCGCCCCTCTCTCTGTAACATACCTCGCCACCTCTCCTGTAACATACCTCGCCCCTCTCTCTGTAACATACCTCGCCCCTCTCTCTGTAACATACCTCGCCCCTCTCTCTGTAACATACCTCGCCCCTCTCTGCTGTAACATACCTCGCCCCTCTCTCTGTAACAGTACCTCGCCCCTCTCTCTGTAACATACCTCGCCCCGTCTCCCTGTAAAATACCTCGCCCCTCTCTCTGTAACATACCTCGCCCCCTCTCTCTGTAACATACCTCGCCCCTCTCTCTGTACATACCTCGCCCCTCTCCCTGTAAAATACCTAGCCCCTCTCTCTGTAAACATACCTCGCCCCTCTCTCTGTAACATACCTCGCCCCTCTCTCTGTAACATACCTCGCCCCTCTCTCTGTAACATACCTCGCCCCTCTCCCTGTAACATACCTCGCCCCTCTCCCTGTAACATACCTCGCCCCTCTCTCTGTAACATACCTCGCCCCTCTCTCTGTAACATACCTCACCCCTCTCCCTGTAACATACCTCGCCCCTCTCTCTGTAACATACCTCGCCCCTCTCTCTGTAACATACCTCGCCCCTCTCCCTGTAAAATACCTCGCCCCTCTCTCTGTAACATACCTCGCCCCTCTCCTCTGTAACATACCTCGCCCCTGTCTCTGTAACATCCCTCGCCCCTCTCTCTGTAACATACCTCGCCCCTCTCCCTGTAACATACCTCGCCCCTCTCCCTGTAACATACCTCGCCCCTCTCTCTGTAACATACCTCGCCCCTCTCTCTGTAACATACCTCGCCCCTCTCTCTGTAAAATACCTCGCCCCTCTCTCTGTAACATAGCCTCGCCCCTCTCCCTGGTAACATACCTCGCCCCTCTCTCTGTAACATACCTCGCCCCTCTCCCTGTAACATACCTCGCCCCTCTCTCTGTAACATACCTCGCCCCTCTCTCTGTAACATACCCGCCCCTCTCTCTGTAACATACCTCGCCCCCTCTCTCTGTAACATACCTCGCCCCTCTCTCTGTAACATACCTCACCCCTCCTCTCCTGTAACATACCTCGCCCCTCTCTCTGTAACATACCTCGCCCCTCTCTCTGTAACAGTAACTCGCCCCTCTCCCCTGTAAAATACCTCGCCCCTCTCTCTGTAACATACCTCGCCCCTCTCTCTGTAACATACCTCGCCCCTCTCTCTGTAACATCCCTCGCCCCTCTCTCTGTAACATACCTCGCCCCTCTCTCTGTAACATACCTCGCCCCTCTCTCTGTAACATACGTCGTCCCTCTCCCTGTAACATACCTCGCCCCTCTCTCTGTAACATACCTCGCCCCTCTCTCTGTAACATACCTCGTCCCTCTCCCTGTAACATACCTCGCCCCTCTCTCTGTAACATACCTCGCCCCTCTCTCTGTAACATACCTCGCCCCTCTCTCTGTAACATACCTCGCCCCTCTCTCTGTAACATACCTCGCCCCTCTCTCTGTAACATACCTCGCCCCTCTCCCTGTAACATACCCTCGCCCCTCCTCTCTGTAACATACCCTCGCCCCTCTCTCTGTAACATACCTCGCCCCTCTCTCTGTAACATCCCTCGCCCCTCTCCCTGTAACATACCTCGCCCCTCTCTCTGTATACATACCTCGCCCCTCTCCCTGTAACATACCTCGCCCTCTCTCTGTAACATACCTCGCCCCTCTCTCTGTAACATACCTCGCCCCTCTCTCCTGTAACATACCTCGCCCCTCTCTCTGTAACATACCTCGCCCCTCTCTCTGTAACATACCTCGCCCCTCTCTCTGTAACATACCTCGCCCCTCTCTCTGTAACATACCTCGCCCCCTCTCCCTGTAACATACCTCGCCCCTCTCCTGTTACATACCTCGCCCCCTCTCCCTGTAACATAACCTCGCCCCTCTCCCTGTAACATACCTCGCCCCTCTCTCTGTAACATACCTCGCCCCTCTCTCTGTAACATACCTCGCCCCTCTCCGCTGTAACATACCTCGCCCCCTCTCTCTGTAACATACCTCGCCCCTCTCCCTGTAAAATACCTCGCCCCTCTCTCTGTAACATACCTCGCCCCTCTCTCCTGTAAAATACCTCGCCCCTCTCTCTGTTAACAGTACCTCGCCCCTCTCGTCTGTAACATACCTCGCCCCTCTCTCTGTAACATACCTCGCCCCCTCTCCCGCTGTAACATACCTCGCCCTCTCTCTCTGTAACATACCTCGCCCCCTCTCCCTGCAACATACCTCGCCCCTCTCTCTGTAACTTACCTCGCCCCTCTCTCTGTAACATACCTCGCCCCTCTCTCTGTAAACATACCTCGCCCCTCTCCCTGTAACATACCTCA